>NW_009917735.1:60279-62060 GCF_000696875.1 Nestor notabilis | reverse complement strand
CTTTCCAACCCAAACCATTCTATGATTCTGGCCAAAGGACTGAGTTTTGGCTTATTCCTCCATCACAAAATGATTTACTTCCCAGGGAGATGAAGGGAAAAAGGTAGATTTTATGCAGGAAGTGGAATTACCCCAACCAAAACTATGACCAAGGCGAAACATTTGTGTCCTTAAATTCCCATTCATGGGTCATCTAGTCCTGACTGCACATAGAATCGCAGAATAGTTTGGGTTGGAAAGGACCTTAAGATCATCCAGTTCCAACCCCCTGCCATGGGCAGGGACACCTCACACTAGGCCATGTCACCCAAGGCTCTGTCCAGCCTGGCCTTGAACACTGCCAGGAATGGAACAGTGGCCAGGCTTCCCAGGTTAACTCCCAGCCATTCATATCACTGGTGCATTGCCCTTTTCACTGGAAGGGGAGACCATAGCATGTAACGGGAAACGTAGTCCACCACACACCTCATCCGTTGGGAAAATGAGGGTGAGATGCAGAATCGCACCTCCCATGATGCGTGAATAGCACTTGGGCTTTGAAACATTTTAGTTTTGCCTCAAAAACTTGTTATTTTGAGGAGGAGGAGGAGTTTCTCACCCACTTTATAACCTGCTGTAGTTGAATGCTAAGGTTCATGATCGCAGCAAGGAATGGGGGGATTCACACAGGCGTAACAGCTCCAAGAAATAGCAGATAAAACTTATACATAAGGAACCTAATGAGAGCAGCCTTGAGAAAGCATTTCATGGAGAATAAGGTCTCTTGGGATTGTGTCCTGTGCCAAGAGCTCAGAGAGAACCTGGTGGCCCTTGGGTGAGGAGCAGAGGGAGTGGGTGCTTCAAGTCTCAAGTCTGGTTTGAAGCTGGCTGGTAGCATCCTTCAGTGGAGAAGGGCTTCTGCATTCCTGTTCTGACAAAGGCTGCAGGCTGCTTTGCTGCACAAACAAAAAATAAGGCTGTATAAGCCATAGTAAAGCAGAATCAAACCTTTTGAAGCAGCCAAATCAAGGCAAAGTTTCAGCTCTTAGGCCTGGTTGCACATCCTGGTGAGGGGCATGTGTCTGAAGCCCGGCACCCTCTGGCTTTGACCGCAGAGTTGCTTCTTTGCTGGGTGCATGGCATTTCTCAGGCTGGGCTCTGGGCTGGCCATGCTATATTTAAGTACATTTTGCTGGTGAGGGACTAAAGGGCCTCCAGAGTTGTAACTTCCTAAAGGCTATTCTGCAGATTCCTTCCTCCTTGCTTTTTCTTTGTTTCCCTTTAAAGGAAACTCTCAATCTTCTTAGGAAATAATCCTTTGTTTATGCCATGAAAAAACCTGTGCTCTCCTGGCCGGGAGCATGGAAGAGCCCGTAGGAAGAAGTGCCACTTGTGCACTTGGATCCAACCAAGCATGTCTTAAATAAACACTTGTTTATTTTTCTACCTTTCTGTGGAATTGCATCGTTGCCAACATGGAAGGTAAAAGTATCCAGTTCAAAGAAGATGACTGTAAGCGCAGGCTGACATCCTGTTGTAAATATAGAACTGGCCTCATGACAATGCCCTGCTCGGAAACAATGGGAGCAGGGCTGGGAGAAAGAAACTTGTGAATTAACACAGCCAAGGCAAATCATTAACAGCTGATGGAGGAAAAGAGCTGCGGGCAGCACTGCCTGCTCTCGGAGGTGCTTCTGAGCTGGCCTTTGCCCCTGTCGCAGAGCTGTGCCCTGTCTGTGCCATGTCTGTGCCATCAGTGATGCCACCTTGAGGATACCAGGGACATGGAGGACACATCTGTG
>NW_009917735.1:40028-60248 GCF_000696875.1 Nestor notabilis | reverse complement strand
TTTCTCTTGCCCTTCACTCAGAGCAGTAGCTTTCATCTGCTTTTGCCTCCATCCTGACTTGCCAACAGGACACCCAGCCTTGCAGTGAGGGCAGGTTTCTGTCCTGCCCGGTACTTAGATCAGCATTTTGGGTGTTTGGGGTTTGCACCAGGAGGTGTAGCACTGGAATGGGAAGTGGGGACCCATTTCCACAAGCAGGATGAGAGCCCCAGGCACTGCCAAGACAGAAATGAGAAGGTTCATCTCAAGCAGGCTTTGCCATAAGGAAACAGTCCCAGTCTGATTAGGAACCTTACTGATACCTGAGAAAACCTGTTGTGACTCAGTAAGAACCAGTCTGTGGTTGGGGGCCTGGCAGAAGTCACCAGCTCCTGTCCCCACCAAGGAGGAGCAGAGTGGGAGAAGACAGGAGCCACAGGCATCTGTGGGGCTTGTGGGGACTTCTTCATGACCTTTTGTGAAGTGATGATAAAGTGGGTGCACTCCCATGTGGCGAGGAAAGATCTGCACTTGGTGAATCCCTTGTATAAACTAGATTGAGTTTTAAAAAATCGGCAGACAGAAGCCAGTTTAGCTGAGCTTCACACGTGTTTTTCTTTGGTTAACAACAGGTTTTTGTAGCTGCCATGTGGAAAATGATGGCTTGCACTGAGACTGCAGCACTCGCTTCACTTGTGTCCTAAGCCACCTTCAGCTCCTGGGCTGAGCCAGCAGAGCAGCATCCACAGAGATAGCAAGTGACTCTCACTTGTTTATCTTATCTAGCACACAGAGTATGGCATCCAAAGGTTGAAGCACTGGGTTTTCTTCTTTTCTCTGTCTGTGCAGCACAGGGTGTGCCCTGTTTGACCTAAATATTTGTGAAGTTACATCCTTGGGACAGGCTGACAAAAGGTTATAAACTCATTTGTTTTCATCTTTTCCTATGCTGGGCAGGCTGCAGTGAGGCATGACATCTGCCTCACACGGGTCCCTCACACCTTCCTCTGATGCATCTGGGGCTGGCCACCATCTCAGACAGGATATAGGGCTAGATGGGCTGTGGACATGATCCACGCTAACAATTCCTGCTTCCTTACCCTGGGATGCTGCCACCTTGTCACTTTAGAATCCCAAATAGGTTTGGGTTGGAAGGGACCTTAAAGTTCACCCAGTTCCAACTCCCTGCCACAGGCAGGGACACCTTCCACTAGAGCAGGTTGCTCCAAGCCTTGAACACTGCCAGGGATGGGGCAGCTACAGCCTTCTGTAGGCACAGCCCCATAAGCTCTGGAGATACTATTTGGATTAAGAAGCAAATAGTGTCACAGGAGATCAAGTGTCAGTTCCATGTTAAGAGGGGCTCTTGGGTTCAATCCTCAGCGTAGTGAACCTCTGTGAAGCAGCACAGTGAGGTGGGGGTCAGGATTTTCCCACTGATGTCAGTGCCATTAGGTTGCATTGTACCTGAACCAGTAACTGTGCTCATCTTTGGATGAAGATGGGAAAAGTAAGTTTTGAATGTTAGCGGAAGGAAACTAGGCAATTCAATCCCAGAGGTGAAGTGTGTGTGCAGAGTAACACCAGTTTTCCCCATATGCACAGCACTGTTTAACAGCGACTACATTTAATCATGGTTGTGGCACTGTTACTTCTTTTAGGAACAGAGTAGAGTGAGGTGCAGCCTCAGTATTTAAACATAAGCCAGAGTGCAAGACTCTGGTCAAATTCCCCAACCACTTCAAAAGCCTTTCCTAATGTGGGTGCCAGCTGTGTCCACATCTGGGTTCCCCCAGGCCTGAGGCTGGTCCTGGCTGTGCATGTAGCAGTCCCTGGTGTCACATCAGGAACACTGCTGTGAGTGAAGCCAGTGCTGCATCACAAACCCATGGACTTGGGCAGAAAACATCATGCACCACTCCCCATCGAGCTCACTCACTGCCCTATCAAGCAATCTCTCATCTCAAAAAGCTGAACAAATCTGCAGCCAAGTGTTTCAGAGTCAATGCAGTGCCTGTTAAACCGTGACACAGCGCATTCCCCATTGTATGGTATCAGAGAGCAGAGGGTTGGGGCACGTTGGGGTGCATGTCTACAGACCTGTTAGCTGGTGGGTAGGAGAAAGAGATCCCAAAGCATTGTTGGGAGTGACAGGTGAGTTATTGCAGGAGTCAGTGCAGCTCAGAAGCAGAAACATTGTGCAGGGTATGAGGCTGGTACTGCCTGTGCTAAAGCTGGTGATTTGCAATGTGTAACCAGCAGTTGTGAGCCTGGTCCCACTGTTTGCCTATGCTCTGTTATCAGAGCCTCTCGAATGTTTTCCATCAGCTAATCCTTAACCCTTTGTAGATACGGACCAACCCTGCACTGGAACCAAGAGCCACATCACAAATAACTTCTAATGCTTTCTCTGGGAGCTTTTTGCCATGCATGCCCTCCACACCACAAAAAACCATGTGGAAGTTATTTAGAAAGAAGCAACAACCAAAACCCCTGTCCTTTCACCCAAGGGATATTTAGCAAGATAAGGACAAGGTATCTGTGGAACAAAGTGATTTGAAAAAGCCTGTAGGAGAGGCTCAGAACCTAAAATTAAAGGTGACTTTCTCTGAAAGCTAAGTGATTCAGTGGCATAAGTGCCATTTGAAAGCAGGAGCAAGTCTGGAGCAGACTGGACAAAGGCCTTCAAGTACCTGCATGTTTTAGTCCCCAAGCAGGTCGAAGAGGTGAGTGCTTGATGGGTGTAAAGGCCTTTCCCTATCTAGTTTATAAAGTCTCTGCATGGATGTAACATTTCTGAGTTCTTGTTCAAGTGTTTCACCACTCTTAGGGCAAAAATCTTCCTCCTTGTAACTGATTTGAATCTCCCTCGCTGCAGCTTGTCCTTTTGCTGTGTGTCCTTGAGAGGCCAGGCTCCATCTCCTCTGTTACCACTCTCCATGTATTGGAAGCTGCTGTTCCCCCTTGCTGCCTTGACAAGCCCAGTTCCCTCCTCTCATGCCGTGTGCTTTGGCCCTCGGATCATCTCACTGGCTCACTCCCCACAGTCAGTGTCATGTCCTGGGGAGCCCAAAGTATCCAGACTTGGGCTCACAAGCGCTGAATACAGGGGAAGAACTGTTACCTCCAACCTTACGCCGCTGCTGTTGCAGCCCAATGCAAAGTTGGACTTTGGCCCTGGAAGGGCACATTGCTGACTGAGGCTCAGCTTATTGCAGTGTAATCAATATCCTTCTCTCCCACTGGCAAGTAGATCTACAAAATGTCCCTGCCTGGCCTCTGGTGAGTTTATTTAGGCAACAGGGCCAGATAAAGACTTGAGCAGTCTTGTATAGCCTCTATTGTCTGTAAAGTTCCACCTTGCATCTAGTTTCTGATTGACTCTATCTGTCAAAGCCTTGCTTTTAGTGTTTGTAAGCTTACAGCAAAAGCAGAACTAAAGCAGAAATGTGTCTGGTCCATAAAATTACTTTCCCAGAATCTTCTATTCCCTGAAAGCTGGTTCATGTCACTGGGCAATACAAAGATCTGGGGGAGGTTTCAAGGGAAACAGTGTTCTTCATGTGTAGTTTTATTTCCCTGATCTCAGAAGACAAACTGTTCTTGACCACTTTGATCCTGCTACTCACTCTAGTTATAAATGAGTGAAGGAATGTAGCTAGAGCAAGAAGTGAATAGGCTAGAAAAACTGTGTGAGAGCTTCCCACAAAAACCCTGCATATTGAGAACTGTTTGAAAAATCTGTGGATTTTCCTGGGGGCTGGAAAGCTGAAATGCTGGGAGCCAAAGGGGAGTCAATGGGCACTGCCACAGCGTTATTGTCATGTCATAGAATCATAGAATCCCTGACTGGTTTTGTTGGAAGGGACCTTAAAGCTCATCCAGTTCCACCCCCTGCCACGGGCAGGGACACCTTCCACTAGAGCAGGTTGCTCCAAGCCCCTGTGTCCAGCCTGGCCTTGAACACTGCCAGGGATGGGGCAGCCACAGCTTCTCTGGGCACCCTGTGCCAGCGCCTCAGCACCCTCCCAGGGAAGAACTTCTGCCTCAGAGCTCATCTCAATCTCTCCTCTGTCAGGTTAAAGCCACATCCCCATGTCCTATCGCTACATTCCTTTGTAAACAGTCCCAAATGTACGGCAAGATCCCCAGCTGCTGAGCACCAGTGCAACTCCATTGACTAACTGGAGAAAATTTCTGGGGTCCAGCAATGTATGAAGGGCAGAAGCACGGTGAGATACTTTGCTCTGTGTTCAGGAGGGTCTTTTCTGGGTTCATCCAAAGCCATTCACATCATCTCGTCTGCTTCTGTCCTAATTCTGAGCCTGGGCACACAAGACTCTTCCTTTGCTCTTTGGCCTCAGCCTTGTGCGTGCTTCCAGCTGTGTGCTACTACCACATCTGGTGGTACCACAAATGGACGTCCCACCACCCATCCCCACCAACACCCTGGAGCCCATGATCCCTTCAGGGCCATGCTGTGAGCTTGGGACACCAGTGCCAGCAGGAGGGTGAGATGGTGTGTAAGGCAACCAAGGTGGCACTTGACCTAAGCCCTGAACTTTTGCACCATGCAAAGGGGAAGGTGGATAATTTGGGGGTGGTGAGAAGCCTGAGAATGCAGCAGCGTTCCTGTATCCAGACTAGGTGGGGCAGCAAGAAGGGGATATTAGCTCTCCCGAGAAGTCAGTGTCTGAAACTTCCTTGTATTGTTTGTCCAATACTAAGAGTTTCCCCCCAACGCTAAAAATAGCTTTTTGTTTGGAAGTTCACTTTGCATTCAAGCTTCCTCTCTTGGTTTTCTCAAGAGGTTCCTTGATATCTTTAAATTGGCTTCAACCACAGGAACAAAAGGCAGCAAAAATCTCCCTGTGTAAAGATGGGGAGTTTTCACCTCAGAAAGAGAGAGGGGGAGACAGTTTTTAATATCCTTTTATATTTAGTGCTGATTTTACTGGCGAGAGCAAGCATCGTGGTCAGCCTTTATTCCGTTTACCTAGTAAGAGCAGAAAAGGAACGTGTTGTCCTGCTGGGATCCCAGGGAATAGTTGGCAGTGATACCACACAGCTAAAATATGTTGTTCACAGAAATACTCAGAGCAACCACCAAGCAACAGCAATCACTGTGCCTTTGAGATCTAGCCCTTGGCAGCTCTTATCTGGACCAGATGTTGTCTCAAGTGAAAGGGAGATGCTGTTTTCCGGGGCAGAGGGATATCTATTATTTTTCTGACATTATTGCTTGATGGATTTCTTATAAAAATAATGCCTTGTAGAATGTTAATAAATAGCTGTTTATTTTGACAGCAATGTCAAGAGCTTGCTAATGTGTTATTGTTTGTGCTGTGCACACTTAAGACATATAAAGGGAGTTTGTATTGCTGGTTCCAGGGAAGCAGGAGGGTTTTGCTAGTGGTGGACCCGATCCAGAGAATGCTTTACATATGGGTGTTTATATCTTGCTCCGTCTGTAAGAGTTCATTTGGTTGATGAAAGCTTGTTTGCTAGCACCCTAGTAGCTGGCAGGATGGTATTTATACCATTGTCAATTCTGATAAAGGGTTCAGATGTTACCAAAGCTCTTAGCTTAGGTCAGAAGAACAAATAGAATTAATTAAATATTTATTTATTCTAAATTTGTTTGTGCTCAAAAGGGTTCTGTCCTGTGGGCCTTTGAATCTGGACTGGTCTCCTTGGTTTCTATTGCAGCGAATCTGATTGGAAACCAGGCAGTTCTTCAGTAAATACCAGTGTAACCACAGCAGTGCAGAGCTTAACGTGGGCTGGAAAACTGGATGGTACTCAGGCAGTATTGCTGTGGGTATACAGCAACGTACATGTGTCTGGTGACTTTGTGCAGGTAGATCCCAAAACTCAAGTCCTGGCTGTAAGTGTAAAATCATTGGGCTAGAAAAGGCCTCCTAAAAAGTCACCTCCTCTTTCATAGAATCATGGAGTCATAGAATCATGGAATGGTTTGTGTTGGAAGGGACCTTAAAGCTCATCCAGTTCCAACCCCCTGCCACGGGCAGGGCCACCTTCCACTAGAGCAGGTTGCTCCAAGCCCCTGTGTCCTAGCTGGCCTTGAACACTGCCAGGGATGGGGCAGCCACAGCTTCTCTGGGCACCCTGTGTCACCTTCATAGTTCTCAGCTGTGGAGCTAGACCAGCTCTACAGTGGATGTGATGATACCACAGCATGAATATTCAGGTCTTCTGGAAATAGTACACATCTTCTGACTGCTTTAGCTAGCATATAATGCAGTCCAACCACTTCTAACTTGCAATGCTATTTCAGTATCTATAATATACATGGGAAGGGAAATTAGATCTGTGAAACAGACCCCTTTATTCATACAAAAAAAAAAAAAAGATGCCCTGAAGACATGTGAATACCAGCTCCTTGATGAAGGAATATCTTCACAAATCAACACTCCTGCTGCAGCAAGTGCACAGTGTGTGCTCTGAGGATGCGCCCCGGAGATACCATGTGTTACGTGGAAATGCTGCATTTCTTTGCCTTTGTGATGCATTGAAACAATACTTCCTCTGGCAGGGTCATGGCACCCAGTCACACAGCAAGACTTATCAACAAGTAGGCATATTAAATATGAAATGTTAGCTCTCATACGTGTGAGAATGTTTCTTAAGACAGCATCGGAATTTATGTAGTGTTAGTAAAAGGTGGATGCATTTTCCACGAGCAACAACTATAATAAAATCAGATTGCAACTGAAACTAAATGCTAAATTGAATCATAAAAATTAAATCAAAATGAAGTGCTGGTGGACTCACATCTAAGTCGAATTCAATTAAAGAAACTGTTGAGGCCAAAGGCTTGAAGCAATAGTGAAGGACAGGCCCATAATGTCATCTCTTGAGTAAACATTCAATGAATTACTAGCCCTTGGAGGGAATGAATTCCCCTTGAATTCACACAAAGGAACAGCCTATTCAGCTGGTGTTTCTGCATTATTGTGCCTGTATGCATGCACAGTCTCAGGTTATTTTCATAGAATCATAGAGTAGTTTGGGTTGGAAGGGACCTTAAGATCATCTAGTTCCAACTTACCAGTGCAAGGCTGTGGACAGGGAGGGTGTGAGCGATGACTGCTGAGATCCCTTGAGTCCTTCCAGCACTGGGTGCTCTGCTGACTTCCAGGACAAAGCTCAGCACAGCAGGGTGGGAACAGGATTTTTCTGCTCCAGATTATAACGAAAGAAAAAGGGTGCTGAGAAAATCATTGAATCAGAATCCCATACTGGTTTATGTTGGAAGGGACCTTAAAGCTCCTCCAGTTCCAACCCCTGCCACGGGCAGAGACACCTTCCACTAGAGCAGGTTGCTCCAAGCCTCTGTGTCCAACCTGGCCTTGAACACTGCCAGGGATGGGGCAGCCACAGCTTCTCTGGGCACCCTGTGCCAGCACCTCAGCACCCTCACAGGGAAGGGCTTCTGCCTAAGATCTTATCTTAATCTCCCCTCTGGCAGTAAATGGTCTTAATTCCATCTGAAGCTGGCACACGTGCCTTAGGGATGGGATAGGTTTGCACAGGGTGCTGTTCCCACTGAACACTTCTTTGCCTGGGCTGCCACCAGTGCCTTGTAAGGAGTGATCTCTGGCTTTCACAGGAGCAGCGTCTTAATGAATTAATGTTTTAAAAATTTCATTCCTCTGGGAATCTGACAGGATTTTTTCGTTATGCTCCGATCTGGCATCTTCTTGCGTTTATAAAATGTCTGGTCAGGAATTTTCTGACTGGGTTTTTGCAATCAGATCTGTGCTGACCCGTCTGCCTTTGCATGTACGAGGGGCAGTTCAGTAAATCTTCCAGTCCTGAAAACATTTCCAAGTGGTTTCAAAAATGGAAAGCATGAGATCTGGCTGGGTTTCTTTTTACGGTGATATCTTGCTTTGCTGTTGTCTGTAGCATGAAAACCAGAAGGAACATTTCAGTTGATCCATGCCATTTCCCCTCCTGAGATGATCCCTTTGCAAGGATTCTGAAGCTCTGATTTTCCATTCCATGTCAGGGCAGCAAAGCACTCCCCTGACTCTGCTCTTATGTGAGTGTGAAGATTTACTGGAGTGTTCTGACAACTCAATCTCAGTTCCACTTAGGTGGAGGAAGACTTCACTGTAGGGAGGTCTGAGCTGGCTGCATTGCCAGTTACTGCTGTATTTTTCCTGCATTTCTGGTTGTCAGTCAGTTCTAGGTGCTCTCAGGCACTTTTCACCCCTGAAATAGAGCTGTGGCCCCTCTTTCTGGTAGAAAACCCACCCTTTTCCTTTTAACCAGACTCTGTTATGAAGCCTAACACTGGTTTTGATGGACCTAATCTGATGGGAGGCCATGGGAGCAAAACCAGGAGAAATAAAAAAGCTAAACCGTGATGTACTGGGGTATCCTGGCTTTACCTGTCCCAGGAAGTCAACTGCTCGCATACCAGAGAACAGAAACAGGCATATAGAAAATAGCAGAGCATTTACAAGTAACGGTGGGGTTTGAGGGGACGGGAGTAGAAGAGAAGTGAAAAGAGGAGGGAGATGAAACCATCCACAAAAAAGACTTCGCCAACCAGGTATGTTTGAATTAATCCAGATGTTTCCTTGGAGGCAGGTTTTTCCAGAGCCACAACTCCTCTGTGTAACCTGAGTGACAGGTGCCAGTTAAAGTGACTGTTTTCTCTGCAGGTAATGGATTACTCTCTGTAAATGCCTGGCTATGTTCTTCCCTGCTCTGTATGCCAGCACGTCCTTATGATTAAAGCGGTGGATGATCATAGATCATAGAATCATAGACATGGTTTAGGTTGAAGGGACCTTAAAGCTCACCCAGTTCCAACCCCCTGCCACGGGCAGGGACACCTTCCACTAGAGCAGGTTGCTCCAAGCCTCCTCTGGACTCGCCCCAACAGCTCCACATCCCTCTCGTGTTGTTGCCCCAGAGCTGGATCAGGTCTGCAGGGGGGTATCACCAGAGCATAGTAGAGGGGGAGAATCCCCTCCCTCAACGTGCTGCTCACACGGATGCAAACACATTCTGGGCAGAGATCCTCCCCTGTCTCCACAGAGCCCATGCACTGTCGTGGCAGTCAGCACCTCTGCGTGCTCATTCAGGCTCAACCCGCAAAGAAAACATCGTTGTTGGACTTGTATCTTGCACAGGGAATTCAGTGCTGGAGCTTTCTGGGTTGCATCTGCACCCTGTCGAAGTCGGTGGCCATGAGGTCAAACACGTCTGCATGTACTTGATGCCTGCACTGCAGTCCCAGAGCTCTGCGTGGAGCGGGAAGGACACCGCCGCGGTATCCAGCAGTGCTAATGATTCAGGTCACAGGGACCATCCTGGGGAGGAAAGATGAAGTTGCATTTTTCTCCAGTGATGATGGTGATGTCATGATGTGGTAAACAAAATATTTCTTCTTTTCTTCTTTTCTTCCCTCCGTTCCAGGAGCTAGGCAGGCTCTTCTGCCAGAAAGCTGACTTTTCTCCTGGCTCGAGGGCCCATCAGTGCTGAAACATCACTGGAATGTTCTGTCCTGCAGACACGAGGGAACAAAACCCTCTCTGGAGGAGGAAACACTAACCCAAGAACTTCAGGGGTGTTTTTTCTGTACCTGTCACTGTTATTTATGATTTCAGGCAACTTCTGAATTTACATAGTGCTTCTGAAAAGAGGTGCTGAGCCCTGGGTAAGTGGACAAACAGACTCTCAGCACCCCACTGTTAAATGGAGAGAGCTGTGATGGAGCAGGAGGTATAGCACCGAAATTATCAGGTCATGTAGCACCAGCTTTTAATTCCTCCTGGTACCACTTGGAAAGCAGCTGTTTTGGGAGGTGAATATAAAGGCAGTTTGTTTACAATTGTTTTTTGTGGACTTTGCCAAAAAGTCTTGTCCAAACAAAAGCATTTGCATGCACACGCAGTGCTCATCCACACGTGCACACACGCATACATGCGTAATCTGGCATGAGCCTGCTCCAAAACACTGTTCTTCCTCTCAGTTTGGTACAATGCTGATGCTCCCCAAACACTGGGTTTGGGTACCATGGTCCTATCTCCTTCCTGACCCTCAAGAAAGCTGTTTTCAGAGTACTTTTCCCACCTAACACAAACATCAGAAGAGCTGGGATGAGGTCCAGCCTGGTGCCCTCTGCTCCTGCCACATGCCCTTTCCTGGCTGTGCTCCCTCACTCCTTCCTCCTCCTCCTTGCTCTCCATTTGCTGCCCATGCTTTGGGATAAAGTGACTCAGCAGAGAATGGCAGAGAGTGAGGCTGACTCAGATGCAGCCGTCAGTGCTCAGGAAAGGGCTCAGACTTCTTGGAACCTCTGTTTAGTGTCCTCTAAGTATGCCTAATATGACCTTAAATCTACTTCTTGGTTTTATGGAAACTCAGTGTGGCGTTAGGCTGGGTGAAGCAGGAGGCTCAGGACAGGAGTGGAGTTCACTGTGGGACAGATGTGTGTGTGGAGAATGAATGTGGACCCACGGGACTTTGCACTGCAGGGTTCCAGAGGCCTCGAGACCCATGAATCTGGGAATGTGGGTCTCCATCACATCAACAGAGCCAGCCTTTCTTTGTCTTCCCAGCAGTTCCTACTTACAGGGGGACATTTGTAAGCAGGGGATCAAGCACAGAAATACCAGTGGTGTTTCTTGTGAGGCTGTGAGGTGCAGGAGGAATCCAGGAGTCAAATAGGGATGAATCCCAAGTATGTGCACATTTCCTCACTGTTTGCTGGCAGCCGTAGATGTGCTGCTATCCACCAGGGAGGTGTGAGCACACCAGAAACCAACCCTGCTTCTGAGTCAGATGGTTCTGGGATGGGGAATCTTGTGTTCATAGAATTCTCTGAAACTGGCCCCTGACAAGTGCAGTGCCAAGAAAACCGTGTTTACTCACACATCTTCATGTCTCTGCTTCTGAATGTGGAACAGGGTTTTGGTCAAAGCCTCTGTGTGTTTGTGCTTAGGGTGGAGAAGCTGAAGCTGATCATGCCTCACAGTATTTTTTCATGCTATATAGCTGCAGAGGAAGAAAAAGAAATACATTTCTCTGTCAAGCATGTATTGACAGCACTGATTCATCCTTGGGTACCTCCTCAGTCTTGTGCTGGGTCAGTGGCTGGATTTTTACTGCCAGATTCAGACATAGCTTGGGCAGAAGAAGTTCATTTAGCTCGCTGTCCTGCAGCTAGACAAGTGATGTGTCCACATCCTAATTCTCCCAGGTAGGTCCTAACGCCCTCCAGGCCTATGCATTGCCCAGCCTGGCCTCTGTGGGGTTCTGCTTGCTGCCTGCTCTGTCTGGCAGGGGTGGGGGGCAGCAGATGGTGCTCTTGGACCACTGTTTGGTTTCCTCTGACCACGCGAGCTATGGGCAGTGTTGGGGAGAAGTGGAGGCTTGGGCACACCATGCTGTGGTTTATTGTGGAGGGGGCTGCTGCGAGGAACAAAGTGGTATCTTCTGGGCCTAAACCTCAGTGGTTAATAATTGTGTCTGGGGCAGAGTTGTTCCCTGGGAAATATGGATTGCCCAAATGTTATGTCCTGTAGGTACAGTCTTCCAGTACCTAAAGGGGCCTACAAGGAAGCTGGAGAGGGCCTTTGGACAAGGGCCTGTAGGGACAGGCCAAGGGGAATGGCTTTAACCTGACAGAGGGGAGATTGAGATGAGCTCTGAGACAGAAGTTCTTCCCTGTGAGGGTGCTGAGGCCCTGGCACAGGGTGCGCAGAGGAGCTGTGGCTGCCCCATCCGTGGCAGGGTTCAAGGCCAGGTTGGACACAGGGGCTTGGAGCAACCTGCTCTAGTGGAAGGTGTCCCTGCCCGTGGCAGGCGGTTGGAGCTGGATGAGCTTTAAGGTCTCTTATAACCCAAACCAGTCTGGGATTCTGTGATTCTAGAGAGCCCTGATTGACAGCCAGCACACAGACTGTGACCTTCACTTGAGGACTTGTGTCTATGACATGAGATCAGTGTCACCAGAGCTATAGGGCTGACTCTGCTGAAAAGCAGCAGTCTATTGTATGATAGAAAAAGCTGGGTGGTTAAGAAAGGAGAGCTATTTTCTTGGAATAATGTCATACTAAAGTAACCCTTCCCGTTCAGATGTTTGAATTATAGAACAGAAAACTAAAGTAGAAAAGTCAAGGGGAGTGACAAAATCCTTTAGAAGATATTTTGAGTGGGTTGGGCCTTTCAAGTTCAAGCTGAAACGGAGCCAAGGTGGGAAGTCTGAAAAACTCAGACTGAAAAATACCCCTGGAATTTATTAATCAAACTCTCTCTTTTTTTTTTCCCTAGGAAAAACACAGTTAAAAACATTAATCTGTATCAAATAAGAGCCTCTCAGTCAGCCAGAAGCATGAAATGAACCCCGTGATGCTATTTGAAGTATGTTGGTGGCATGCTTAGATGCTTGTATTTACCTTTCTGCTCTAGTGAGTTTATAAAACAATTTAGAGGTGTGCTAGAAATAATGAGATGGAGCATGGTCAATACATGAAAAAGCTGAAATTGCTTAAAAGTGAAAAAGGAAAGGAAAGATCTGTAAGGAAAGGAATGGCTCCCTGTTGAAAACTGATGGAAGCTCCATCATTTGGATCATTTGAAACCAGGCTACACACTTCACTAAAATATATGCTAAGGGAAACAGCTGTAGGATTGTTCCCCCAAGGAGGGGCAAGACGACCTAATATATCTTCTTCATTTCATTTCTAATTTCTAGGCTTCAAATCATGTAGACAAACCTTGAAATATAACCTCCAGTCTGCTAATTCCTTCCTTTCTTCCTGTCTAGGGAGAGATGTTGAGTTGAAGGCAATTGCCCAACATTTTGGACTATTATTTTTAGCTTGGTTTCCTAAGGAAATGAAGCTTATGTGGACATCGTGTCACCATGTCTGCCTGCCAGGCCCTTCTCTTTCCTCTTCCCCCAGGAAGGTCTTGGCCAAATTTCAACAAAACTTAAGACAGGGCTGGGGACTAGAAAGATATTAACAGTTCTTCAAGACGTAAAGGTAGAGGAAGCTGTAGGGAGAAGGAAGTGCAAGTAGCATCATTAGACAGAGGCACTGAAGGTTGACCTGGACTTGGCATCTGAGAGTTCACAGTGAGCTCAGCCCAGGGGCACGAGCTCCAAGAAACTGGTGTCCTTCTGGCAAGGCAGGTCCATGGGTTAGCTCAGATGTCAGCAAAGATGGGGCTGTGTTGGCATCATTTACTGGAGTAACTGGAAGGCAAAGCCGCCTTCATGTGGCTGCCCCTGCTGCGCTAGCGCTTCCCTTCCCCTTTGCATTGTCTCCCTGGGGCGTGCTGGGGTGAACCCTGACAAGGGGGCTCTGCCACATGGCCTGCAGAACTTCTCCCTCCTCACAGGAGGGCTTTTTCCCCTCATCCTCCTTTGAAGTCCCCTCTCCCCCCGCCCGAGGAAGCTGATGTCATTGGAGGATGGGAGGCCGAGGCTGCTCCCGGGCAGTTCCCACCTTCGGAGGAAGGAAATTCCTTGGGGCAGTGCTGTTTATCTGTTGGCCCCCAGAGAGCCGGAGCGAGAAATGATGTGGCTTTCTAAAAGCCATGGGGTTTAGATCCCCCCCTCGCCTCCCCGTGCTCGCTGTGCTTTCATTGTGCAGGTGGCTGCCTGGGGACAGCTCACTGATTGCAGTGTCAGAAAGCTGAAGCCTGGCGCCTTAATGACTTTTACACCTTGCTGGTGGAATTCGCTCTGCTGAAACACAAAGCCTCATGCAAGCTAGTTTCTGTGGCTTGATTAAGGAAGAAAAGCCCAACAAACAACCCCCTCCCTCCTCCAGGATTAGTGAGGGCAATGAGCCAATGCAGCTCTGCAAGAAGGAAAAGGTGGGACTTGCTGCTCCAGAGGATGCAAAGGAAGGGGCCCTGGCCACAGCCTTGAAGCCCTGTTAAACAGAGCACTTGGAATCGCCTGTTGTGTTGGAGAGGAGTGAATTGGTCAGACCGGAAAGGATGGAAGTGTCTCAAACTGTCCTACCTGAGGATACTTACAGGTTATTTACACAAGGCTGCAGAATAGGGCAGGGGAGAAGAATGGATCTTGCCCCATCAGGTGCCCATTTGCAGTGAGTGGTGGTGTGTACCTGGCGCAGGGCTGTTCAGATCAGCCTTCCCTGTAAGGTAGCTCTGGCTCTGGCAGTGTTGCTGTCACCCACATGGTTACAGCAGGTGGAAGCCAGCCTGTGAGCAGGACACCAGGCTCACATTAGGCAGACAGGCTCAGTTAGCAGTGGGAGGCAAAGATGAATTGCACAGCTTCAACATGTCCAGTGCACCCTGTCTGCAGTCTCCAGACATGGGATCATAGAATCAGCTTGGTTGGAAAAGACCTTTAAGATCATCAAGTCCAACCATTCCCCAGCAGTGCCAAGGCCACCACTAACCCATGTCACTGAGGGCCTCATTTACACCGTTTTTGAATGCTTCCAGGGATGGTGACTCCAGCACTGCCCTGGGCAGCCTGTTCCAGTGCCTGACAACTCCTTTTGGTGATGAAAGTTTTCCTAATATCCAGTCTAAACCTCTCCTGGTGCAGCTTGAGGCCGTTTCCTCTTGTCCTGTCCCTCGTTCCTTGGGAGAAGACACCAGCCACATCCTCAATCCATCCTCCTTTCATCCTCAACCTGATTTCAGTCTAGGTTAAAAGAAACACTTTCTGCCCTCGCATCCTCAGAGCGTGGTGTAGGTATGACCTTGCGGAGCCACCTCACAACCTGCTGTGCCCACAACAGGCAGTTCCAAAACCCTTGAGGTCCAGTTATAAACCCCCACATGAAGCAGAAGCTTGCCACTGGTGTGCCCAGAAGCCCAGGGGTGACTTCATGTCATCACAGAGGATGGGGATCGTCTCCAGCAAGAAACTCACTTTGCAGCCAAGAGGACGCGTGTCAGTCAGGAACGCGCTGTGTGACAGGCCAGCCTCTGCCAAACGCTTCCCCTCACCACACCGTGTCTCAATGTCCTTTTAGATATTGAATGCTCCGACCCTTCTTTTAGCCTTTATCCCAGGTAAAGACTTCAGAGAATTCAGCATTAGTCTCTCATTAGCAGGAGGAATGTGCTGACACACAGATATCACCAGACTGGCAACCTGCGCTGGAAACACACTTATTCGAGCCAAGAGGTTTCTTTTGCTGGTGTAGTTTATCAGAGCTGCCCAAACAAAATTAGATATACTGCAGCATCCACACCAGGGCTTTTTGTTGGCATAACTCTCTCTCGTGCAGGGATGGTGTGTTTGTTTTTTCACACTCTGAGCTGACATAATGCAAAACTTCCTTGGGTAGACTAGCCCTGGCAGAAAAGGGGTCAGCTTGCTTCAGGAGCACTTCCACGCACCAGTGAGAATTGCTCTTGTCTTGAGGTAGTAC
Organism: Nestor notabilis; assembly: GCF_000696875.1. NCBI lineage: Eukaryota > Metazoa > Chordata > Aves > Psittaciformes > Psittacidae > Nestor > Nestor notabilis. Next base: position 44,856 of record NW_009917735.1, on the reverse strand, counting down.
ATTACACATGTTTTCCACCCTTGTAAAAGATTTCCCACAGTGCAGAGAAAAAAATCAATCCTAAAAGCTCTGTTTTCTCCAGTCATTTGTGTTGATCTATTATACCTTGGTGTGTGTGTGTGTATAGACCTTGTTCACAAAGTGCCATAACACAGATTTGGGGGTTGGTGAAACAAGTACATGGAATTTATTTGCAGTTATTCAGTTGGATGAAGAAAGAGAACATCATCATGATGATGGTGCTTGTTTCAATCTGTTAATTGAATATGCTGTGTAAAAAAAGTCAGGAGCAATTTGTTGTTGTAAAGAGCTTTGAGTCAGTGTGTTTAAATTATCCACTGGGTTCATCCTGAGCAGGTCGTGCAAGTGGGATTTTTAGTCCTTTGGCTGAAGTGCAAATGCTGCTGAGGAGAAACACAGCAGTGGCTGGTGAAGGCACGTAATGGTTCACATCAGCAAGGGAAAACCAGCCTTACACTTTGTGTAAGGGGAAAAAGGTACTGCAGGAGGATGCCATTAATGGTGACAGGCAGGCATTATGATCCCTGGGTGAAAGGCAGCATATCAACTTTAGTGTTTCTGGTCTGTGGATAAAGAGAGCATCCTTGCTGTCAAAGGAGTGAAGAAATCATTTGCCCTATAAGCTGGAGCCCTGGTTGGATGTCCTTTACCAATTTGCATGACTGGAGATGAGGTTTTCTGGCTCCAGTCAGAGCCCTTCAAACATCTCACAGAATGGCCCATGTCATTATTCCCATCCCTTTATTCCTCCTTTTCTTTCATGTGACCAAGCAGCTCTATGAATACCACCAGCAAGGGCTCTGAGGACCACAACATGGTGAGCAGCAACAAGCCTAGAAGCTATTGCCTGGCTTTGAAGCCAAGTGGGCAGCCTTTGTGTTCTGAGATAGAGAGGTTATTTAGATAACATGCTACTGGATGGAAAAAGTTTATCTCCCCCTCTGCAGACATAGTTTCAGGCTAACTAAATTATACTCAGCATGGGTATTTAGGCTCAGTTCTGCAATATAACATTGCACCCTGAGGAATGGTGCCTCCCAGTTTGTTGTGATATTAATCTTGGAAGCAAAACAAAATCCTTTACAAAAGATCAATTTAGTGCATCTCCTTTCTCTTGGCAGAAGACAAATTGCTGCAACATCTGTTTTTGTGAAGGGATAGTACTTTTCCACTCTTGGTTTTCTCTGGCAGCCGCGCGCCGCCTGAAAGGCTGAAGTCAAGTACTTGTCAGTGGTACCTCTGACACTGAGCAGGATAATGGGCCTTAGAGATGAGCTTAATATTTCAAAGCACTGGGCAGATTTTAATCATCTTTGCCATTATTGCCCTTAGCCCACCAACGAGTGTGGATAAGCCATGGGGAGAAATACAAAATCGTGCAAACACTTCCATTTAGCAGGGAAAAAAACAGTTAGAAGCAGTGGCTGAAAGAAGAATCCCCAGATTCGAATGGGAAATGAAACTTGAATGCTCAGTAGGGATGGGAATTATTCACAGGGGGGAAAATACCAAGGGAAGTGCTGGCTTTTCTCCATCTCTTGATGTTTTAGATGAAAATAAGTTGTTCTTCTGTATGAGATGGAGAGATATGTATTGGTCAAACATAAGCAATTGGCCTCGATTCAGGCACAACTGAATGAAATTAAAGCTTTTTTTGATATAGAGAAGCCAGACCAGACTCTTCTTTTCAGAGCTTTAAGCTCTATAAATCCACTATGTTAACTGTTTTCCCTACTTTATCTAAGGAAAAACCCAAACTGGCAGGTGATACAAGTTGCCCAAGGCCATAGAAGAAATTAATGGCAGCATCAAGAGCATAACTCAAGATTTCCTGGCTTTCTGCCTGGTTCTTTAGTTGTGCAGCCCTGCGAGACATGCTGATGCTGCAGGGGAGAGCCTGAACCTCTCGCTGTCCACTCCTCCCTGCTGCAGCCAGCTGCAACCTTTACTTGGTGCTGCCAACATGGCCCAGCACCTGAAGGTGAGTTTTCCACCAGCATTCAAGCATTGGGCATGCTTGTGCAGCTACCTTGGCTCTGAAGGTTGGAGCAGGGACCTCAGACTCTTCGTTGTGCTGGGCAGCATCAGCAGACCTTCTTTCTCTTCCCTGTGGGGTCACTGCCCAGCATCCTTAGGGCACTCCTGTGTTTGCCTACAGGAACTGCAGGAACAGGCAAAGGTCACAGCCAGGATGAGGGGCTGTGGCTGGGGAAAGTGAGAAGGTGAAGGAAGGTCTCCCCATGCAGGTTCAGATACTGGAGTCATGATGCAAAAGAGGAAGAAGGGGCTGAGAGGGGCAGTGGTAAGAGCCCTGACCCTGAGTCAGTGAATGGGTTGACTATCTGCTGAATGCCATTAAACACACGCTTCATGCCACACAGAGGCTAAGGGCTGCACTGAAGCAAGGCTTGCGTAAGTGGAGGGCTGTGCATCACTGTAGATGTCACCTAGAATAGAGTAGATAAGATCAGCTATTTCCTTGGTACATCTAGAAATAAAATAGTATTTTTCCCAAGAGAAATAATATTCCAAACATCAGAAAAACACCCACCAGGAAACAGCCTATCAGGAAATTAGACAGACAGGGTATTTTTGTGCTTGTGAGCTGATGTGACCCGTTCGTAACGGTTTGCCAGCACCAAATGCATCTTGGTGCTGTCAGGCCTGGTGACTCTCATGTGGTGATGCTACTGCCAGAAAGGTGCTTAATGGGGATGAGCAAGGACTGGACCCACCAGAGACCAGCAAAGGGATAAGCTGTGCCCGAGGTTTGCTCATGTTTGGGCTTCAGTTCAGCATGGCCATCTGATTTAGCTGCTGTGCTGGATGGGAAGTGACTACCATGGCTTAATCCTGGGGTGGAAACATTCCAGCAGTAAGTGATGTCAATGTTGACCGTGGTTTTTCACTGGGATATCTGATATACAGCCCTGCAAACGTTCAGCTCTCTTTAGACTCCCTAAAAGCTTCAGGGAGCAAGTTCATGTCTCTTTACAGAAGTTCCTCATGCATATGTGAGAGTAGGTCTTACCTTAATATATTACCTTTGGATTTTTTAGCTTGAAAGTAATATAAGATGTTATCAGATGGATCTCATCTCCTGTGTTGTGCTGGGACTGTGTTCCTACAAAGAAGGCAGCTTTTCTGTCCTGCTGGGGTGAGAGCCAACCCCAAATCCAAACAGGAATTTATGTCTTTTTAAAATGGTTATATCAAGTCATGAACCTTTGAATAGGGTCCTTCAAAGGTTTCTTTCAAGGCACTTTCTTTGAAATGCAATTCTCCCTTTTTCCTTGAAGTTTCTATTCCAAGGTCCCTTTAATCCTCAGCAGCTGATAAGAGCAGGAATTGCTGCAGGGGATGTCCCGGCACACAGGCACCTGTGAGAGCAGCAGGTGAGAAACCTGGAGTCACACTGGGGCTGGAAAGTCCTCTTCTGCCCCCCTTGCACAAGGGGAGAAACAGGCTTACAGCTCGTAACTGGGTACAGCAGGCTCCTGGTGCTCTCTCCTGCTCACGTGTCTCTGTTGTCTGTCCCAAAACATTCAAATTCCTGATGGAGGCTCCAAAATGATGACATTTCAGTAGAAGCTATTGTTCTTTCCAGGATTCTTTAGGTGTGAATGATGGGACAGGTGAGGAGAGGTGTTGGGGGCTAGTGTGTGGTGGTGCAGGGGCTCGGCGTTCCAAACTGGGCAGGAGAGAGGGCAGATGTGGGATGTGAGGTCAAGAACCATAGAATCCCAGACTGGTTTGGGTTGGAAGGGACCTTAAAGCTCATCCAGTTCCAACCCCTACCACAGGCAGGGATACCTTCCACTGGAGCAGGTTGCTCCAAGCCCCTGTGTCCCACCTTGCCTTGAACACTGGCAGGGATGGGGCACCAGGGATGGGGCAGCCACAGCTTCTCTGGGCACCCTGTGCCAGCGCCTCAGCACCCTCACAGGGAAGAACTTCTGTCTCAGAGCTCATCTCAATCTCCCCTCTGTCAGGTTAAAGCCATTCCCCTTGGCCTGTCCCTACAAGCCCTTGTCCAAAGCCCCTCTTCAGGTTTTCTGGAGCCCCTTTAGGCACTGGAGCTGCTCTAAGGTGTCCCCTTCAGGAGCCTTCTCTTCTCCAGCTGCCCCAGCCCAGCTCTCTCAGCCTGGCTCCAGAGCAGAGCTGCTCCAGCCCTCGCAGCAGCTCCCTGGCCTGCTCTGGACTCACTCCAACAGCCCCACGTCCTTATGTTGGGAGCCCCAGAGCTGGATGCAAGGCTGCAGGGAGAGCCTGCTTGAACACAGTCCTAGTCCTAGAGCTTTTAATGGATTCTGACTAACCCATTACCTAACTGCTAAGAGAAACTGGACCTGTGGAAGTGGAGGATTACTGCTTCTTTGGCTTAATCCTGCAGATCCATGGAGATGTGTCTCCATGGCACTGCTGAGCTGCAGTGTCCCAGGCTGGAAGAGGGCAGCATATCCTCACACGTCAGGAAATGCTGTCTTGGGCTGGAAGCTGCAAAATCAAATTGCACAAAGAAGCTATTGAAGGCCTCTGTTTCTCAATCCTTTCGGAGAAAAAGCAACAGCTTTCTGTAAGCCAGTTATTCAGTGAGAGGGGGGTCAGGCTTCTTTTTATGCATTTTAAACTCAACGATCAGGCAGAAAAAGCCAGTGAGATGCTGTCTGAAACTGCTGCAGTGAAAACACGGAGCTGTTTGCTTGTGGTGCGCTCTGCAACCTCTGTCAAGTCACAGAATCACCTTAAAGCTCCTCCAGCTCCAACCCCCTGCTACAGGCAGGGAGACCCTCCACCAAAACAGGGT
>NW_009917735.1:2864-39867 GCF_000696875.1 Nestor notabilis | reverse complement strand
TTCCCCTACACGCCTGTGTAAAAAGTCCCTCTACCGTTTCCGTTCTCGGGTGCCACTGAAGCTTGAAATGAATTGTATTATTTTATGACAAAATAGCTTATTATCCTTTACCCATCCCCAGCCCCACTTCCGCAGTTCTTGGTGGAATAACCAGGCATGTCATGGGCCAAAGAAGGGTCAAAGCATTACCTTTCCTTTCAAACAACGTTGCCTCGACCCTGTTGTGTTCAGTGTTTTCATTTATTGCTCTTGAAGCCGAAACACATTCCAGATGTGATTTGCAAGGGCTCCCACAAGGTCACAGCCAAGTGGAGGTGCTGTGGTGAGCAAGTGGAGGCCTGTGGTGACCCCGAGGTGTCCAAGATGGGGGGCCCCGCTCCCCACTGCTGCATGACCGGGGGGCTGTCACTGTCTATAAATCCTGACTTCTCCTGCACTGAGAGGGGCTTCTCCATCCTCTGGGAAGAGGGGAATGTGGGCGCTTGCAGGCGCCTCTGCCACCACCTGGTTCACTTCTTGATGAGCGTGCTGAAGGCAGAGGGTGCACAAAAGGTGCCTGTCCCCTTGAAGGGGGAAGTTGGTGCCTTGGGGAAGGGACAGCAGACAAGATGAATGAGGTCTGCAGTGCTGAGGGAAGTGTTCCCAAACCATAGCGTGGTTCTTGTATTCCTTTTTCTTTTCCTAGATGAAGGAAAAGAAAAGTAAGGAAAGAAATGACTTCCTTGATGATATCATTCACCTCTCGATCCTTTAAGCTCACCAGACCTAAGTAACAACACTGGTGTCTATTAAGAATAAATGGCTGTTTTTTCTGCTACTGTTCCCTCAGGACAAATTCAGGCTTAAAGCATAAAGACAACATGAATTCCCTTTTTCAGTGTGAGCATACCAGTAGCCTGATTTTCAAAGGTATGAGTGCAAACAGGAGCGGGTACCACGGAAAGCAAATTCCTATTCCTAGAAGCACATATGCAGGAGGCATTTCAGCACAGAGCTGTCACATCCCTGACTGTTTGTGGGGCTGAAACCCAAGCACAGTGTGGTTAGTTTGGTGTTTAAGATACTGAGAAGGACTTTTCCTTCCAAGAACTTGTACTCTTGCCCTTTGAATGCATGTAAATATATTTTTTCCTACTACATCCATGGCAACAAGTCCCACTGCTTCCCTGTATGTGGTGTGTATAGATGTCTCCTTTTGTCTGATCTGGAAGCCAGACAAACCTCCTTTTGCCACATGGAAGCCCCCTTCAATATAGTCACAGACTGGTTTGTGTTGGAAGGGACCTTAAAGCTCATCCAGCTCCAACCCCTGCCACGGGCAGGGACACCTTCCACTGGAGCAGGTTGCTCCAAGCCCCTGTGTCCAACCTGGCCTTGAGCACTGCCAGGGATGGGGCAGCCACAGCTTCTCTGGGCACCCTGTGCCAGCACCTCAGCACCCTCACAGGGAAGAGCTTCTGCCTCAGAGCTCATCTCAATCTCCCCTCTGTCAGCTGTTCTCGAACTGTTTTCACTGTTTTGAGCAGGTCGTAAATTTCCAAGTTTTGGGTTAGTTCACAAAATCTGGGTACATTCTGCCTGCTCAGGCCATAGCTGGAGGCTTTCTCTGATGGGCATGCTGCACCATCGGCTTGGTGGGCTGGATAGAGGAATCCCTGAGTAACTTCTGTGGCCTAGGAGTGTTCATACTATGCACTTCTTTAGTCTCACAGCAAACACCAGCTGAATAACACCCTACAGCCCAAGAAATAGCTCTGGTTGCTCTGAGTACCCATCTCCAGGGTCCAGGGTCAGGAGAATATCTTACCACAGCTGATGACTGTAGATAGATCCTACCCAAATATCTGCCCATTCCAATCTGTGTTTTCTCTTTTACCTGTGAATCATACCTTCATTCTCATGAAACTGCTTTTTTCTTCTCTTTTCCCAGACCAGTCTGACTTGGGTGCATTGAAACACAGAAATACAGCACTGCTGGCATCAGAGGAGGTTCTCCAGATGATTCCCCTACCAGCAATGATCAGCAATGTGGACACCAGGTATGTGCTGCATGACTGAGGACTGTGGGCTCCTCCTTGGGACACTCCTGAGCACTGCTGGGTTGTAACCTCCTGCATCTTTTCCATCTCTGCCTCACCTCTCCCCTACCATTGCTCCCTGCAGCACATTTGTGAGTTCACTGCACAGTTAAAGAGTTGAAATGACCCAAGTGATGGGGAGTGGGGAACTGCTGTGGCCTCTCAGGAGTGAAATATGGCTTTGTGTCTGCAAAGAGGTTAAAGCTGCTCCCCAGCAAGAGCAACGGAAGGAAATGCCCCGTAGCTAAGTTTCATTTCGGTGTACAGTATGAGAACATGTGCAACCCATTACAATAAAGCTCTTGCTGGAAAATGCCTAACCTATGCACTGTAAAACCTAATTAAGGGATTCCTTCAAAAACAAAGTTCCCAACCAGTATCAAGGAGTGGATAATGAGAAGCTGCTTTGTGTAATCCAACCCTTTATCTTTAGGCCTTCGGGGTGTCCATGGCCAGGGTCTGTCCCCTTCTTGTTGCTGAGGCCCTTATTGTGATAGCGAGCCCCTCCGGTGCAAGAACAATTCGACCATCTCTTGTAAAGTTGGCTGGCTCCACTCAGGTTTCCTAATGGATACAGCTGCCAGTTCCTCAGACAGGTCAGCTTGCTGTGACCTTGGGGAGCATTGGAGGAACAGCGTAGAGGGAGCTGTGTCCAGCCCAGCGAGGCACCCAGCATGCAGGTGATGGACCCAAGCTTGGAGGGCAATGGGGATACCATCACTTCCAAGGGGTTTTCCCCACCAGAGGGGAGGAGGACAGGGAGAAATGAGAATGCTGGAGGTTCTCCTTCTCTGAGATCTTCCTCAACCTGCTGCCTGCCACTTTGCCAGCTGACCTTAGCTTCTCCAGCATGGGTGGAAAGGATGCAAGGGCCTTCCTCAACTCCTGCAAAGGAGCAGCTCCCAGAGGGCAGCAGCTCTCAGGTTGTTTTCCAGTTTAGCAAGCAATAGATGTGCAGAGCCCTTCCACAACATGGCAGCATGTGCACTATCCCTGCAATCATGCAGAAGCTATTGTTTATACTAACTACCCTTCTCCAAATGTGCAAACCAGATTACCTTCCCCCTGCTGATGCATGGTGCTCCGTGTTAGCAAGTCTCCATTTAGTTTTGGTCCCTTTTGTTCTAGTAGGGCCAACCCCAGTGCAACAACCACCTAATTCCCATGTGTCCTCCTGTGGACAGACTCCACCCAGGCAGCTTCCAGCTCCTCACCTTGTTCCTCTGTGCTTGTTCTTCAGAGCCTTTGAGGGACTCGTCTTCACAAGCCAAGCAGAGGAATCTGGGGGTTTGGTGTATGGTCTAAGACATCCTCAAGCCCCATCTGAAGTAGACAGGTGAGATCTACTAAGCTGAAACTTGCTTGGGACTTTATGGGTGGACATATACCAGACACTTGCTGCAGGCAGTGAATAAGGGCAGGGTTTCTTGCAGGCCAGGTAACCTGCAAACACCTTTCTTGCCATTAAGGTCACAACATTACAGAAGGTGTTTCCTGTTGTGGTCATGGCCATTAATGAAGGGTTAAAACTAGAAGCTCCTCTCTCTATATAGGCAAAGCCAACGGGAGCAGAGGCCGAGCCCTGTGTTATCACTGCATCTCCCCACTCCAGCCCAGCAGCTGAGCCCAAGAGCTAAACTGGGGTTTACAATATCTGTAATTAGTCATTTTTATGGTGTGCTCATTTGCAATATTCTAGGTAAGGATCTGTCAGTATTTCCATTCTATCCCCTTCTGTTTCCAGGGGTTTATAACCAGGCTATAAAAACACACTCCGGGGCAAAGCTTGCCACATAAATTCTCAGCAGAGAACCTCTTTTTGTTCTGGTTTTGTGTTGTTTTGCTCTGTCACTTATAAATGTGACTTTGAAATGTGCAGCAAATATAGAGAAAATCAGGTAGCTTCTTCAAGCATGTGTTTAACCAGGTTTCACTTTAGCAGAGGCATAGTGCAAAGGGGGTTCATTTCCGTGGCTTTTGGGTAGCCTAAAAAATGAGAAGTTTACTATAATTGAGCTGAAAGACTATCTGTAAACTAACATCTGGATTTAGAGCTCTATTCACTGCACAAGCCATGCTGGATTCACTGCTAGAAGGCAGTTACATTGCTCTGCATTCAGCTCTGGCAGTACACATCCAGACTCAAATCCAGCGGCTGTATCCAGTGCTCGGCTTTTATACCTGCACATCCAAGGAAGGGGTAAATTTTAGACAAAATTAGGTTAGAAACACCTGGTTTGGTAAATAAATAGAATGGGGTTTCAGTGGGGGGTTGGGGTGGATGAGGGTTTGGCCATTTTGGAGTGGCGACAGGGCTAATGATCTTCCCTCATTTTTAGTGTGTCTGGAAACAAAAATTGATGTTGATGTTGAAGGTTTCCTGTAAAAAACAGGATATGGCAACTGCTGGTATTCTGTGAGAAATGCAGTGCAGGGAGTTTTATGACATTAAAGCATTCAATTGTACCCGTCAGGCAACATAAGCAATTCTCTCACTGGGTGCTTTCCTGCTTCCAGAAATTAGAGGTAGATGAGCTGCGGCATCTGCCTGCTTGTTACCGTGCTGGTGGTGTGCTGAAAGTCACCCTGACACATCCAGCCAAGTGACAAGAGAGAAACCTCTCTCTTGCTATCAGAGACTCCTTGCAGGGAAACACCAAAAGACTAATTGGCTTCAGGGGCTCAAGATCAGTTAAGAACATGTTCTGTGTAGCAAAGGCCAAGTTTTGCAACCCTTGCCCTCCATAAAATAGAAAGTACTGATTTATCTCCCTCAAGAGCAAGGGCTACAAAATCTGCTCCTCATCTTCTTTTGATGATTTTGTGGTATGTTTCTCTGATCCTCAGTCTGATCCTTTTAATTTCAAAAGCTTTAATCAAAACCTCTTAACAATATATTCACTTGCTGGTTTTGTGGTTTACATTTAATTCTGATTGATTTTTTGTTTTAAAGGATGGTTGCATTAAGATGCTACGGCTTCTGTTGGAGTGATTCATTAATATATGCCTGGGGATGGCACAACCCCAGTCACACTGAAGCTTTGTGTTGACAGACCACTAAAATAATACCCTGTGTGTGACTTCCTGGGGAGTAAACAGAGCTTTTACCAGTGAGACCTTAAACCCTTATGGTATCGTGCTCAGTTAAGGCCTGGAAGCTCATAGGTGTAACACAGAGCTGTTGAATGCTTGCTCAATGTATTTCTGCTGACAGCTTTGAGCTGGAATTTGGGTTCCCTTTGTCATATCGATTTGTAGGGGTGTGCAATTTGTAGGGGTGTGCAGGGCGAGCTACTGCCAGGTGAATTAAAACAATGGGATCTGGCTTCCAGGTTTAATGATGGGATTAGTGAGGGAGAACCACTTCTGCTGCATGCACACGGAGGAGAGTGGCCGCGTGTGATTGCGTTTAACTGGGCTTTACTAGAGGCAGTTGGCTGGTGTCTCCGAAAGCTGGTCTGCTTGCTGCCCTGAATATAAAAACTCTTGAGTAACTGCCTTAGTTTTATTAACTGAAAGACAGATCTGATTGCAAGAGTCTGAACAATGCAAAAGATCAACAGTTTATGCAGTTTGAAATCACAGCTTCTTCCTTTCACCGAGGCTCTGCAGGGTCACAGTATCTCGACAAACACATGAGTCAATTGAAGCTGTATTATCTTTTCAAAATTGACTTTTGGCATTTGTTTCTCTGGGATGAAAAATATCATTCATTTCCTCCAAGCTCCTCTCTTAAGCCTCTTTGCCAAGAGCCATAGTTAGCATGGAGAGGGAAGTAGATTTATTTAGGAATAATAAGTCTGTCTTCATTGATCTAAGTGCAGCAATTTGATGACAAAAGGAGGAGTTAGGTGAGCCTGGGTCCAAATGAATGTCATATTTGAACATGGAAATGAAACAGGTGGTAAACAGTTCTTAAACAGGTTAATAAAAATGGTCATGAAAGTTTATTTTCTTTTCAGCCTCATAATGATAGGAAAGGCTGTTTCAGGAACTGCAGGAGAGGATGTAGGGACTAGGTACAGAGTTTATGCAGGGGCATATGCAAAACTGCAGGTGCCTGCCTGCAACCTAACATAATGGTTACACTTGATGATCTTAAAGGTCTTTTCCAGCCTGGTTGATTCCGTGGTCCTGTGAGTCTATGCTCTGCACCAGGTGTGTGCTCAGGTGCGAGGGGTTGTCCTGCAGGAGATCACTCACAGGGATTTAGGGCAGCTGCTGAGTTGTGAGACAGGGATTAAAGCATGCTGAGAGCTGGCACATTCCCTGAATGGGGCTGCTGTGCGCTGAGGGGTCGTAAGTAATACACTTACAAAGGGCCAGATTTGTGCACCTGTGATATAAACCAGCACAGGGATGTATTTCACTCTTTGATACTAGCAGAGCCTGGCAATAGCAGGGAGAGGCTGTATGCTCAAAGCAGTGTGTGCCTTTTGTTTTCCTGCCAATCCCAGATAGCAGCATGTCCTGTGTGGTGAGCCCTGCATGCTGCAGATCACAGAATCACTGACTGGTTTGGGTTGGAAGGGAGCTTAAAGCTCCTCCAGTTCCAACCCCTGCCACGGGCAGGGACACCTTCCACTGGAGCAGGTTGCTCCAAGCCCCTGTGTCCAACCTGGCCTTGAACACTGCCAGGGATGGGGCAGCCACAGCTCCTCTGGGCACCCTGTGCCAGTGCCTCAGCACCCTCCCAGGGAAGAGCTTCTGCCTCAGAGCTCATCTCAGTGTCCCCTCTGTCAGGTTAAAGCCATTCCCCTTGTCCTGTCCCTACAGGCCTGTGTAAAAAGCCCCTCTCCAGATTCCTTACAGGCCTCCTTGGAGTATTGGAAAGCTGCTCTAAGGTCTCCCTGGCGCTTTCCTAATGCAGGGAAGAGCTGTGATATGTTGCAAAAAGCCATCATCTTTCCATTTACAGGACTGTGTGGCGTGGTGGACCAATATAACAAAGTATGTGTCACTCTTGGTGCAACTGTTGTCTTTACACAAACACTCAGCTGTGGCCTTTTATCTCCGTTGGCTGGCTCTTGGGCTCTTCACAACTCTTCTGCAAAGCTGAGTGCTATTTAAATCTCTCTCTGGGATAATGAGGGAGGAGGAGGAGTTTGTGCTAAGGGTTTTCTAGTGATTTTGGAAGAGAAGAAACTCAAGTTACTCAGGAAAGTTTCATTTTGTATTTTCTTTCTGTGTCTTGATCCAAACACTTTACAGGTCTCTCAGCACCTTCACACCCGAGTGCCCCTAACATTCCTACACCAGGGCTGCTTGGGCAAGTGAACACTGTCCTAAGAGGGCTCCAGTCATTAAAACCCCATGGCGTTTATGAGGAACTGCCTGTTTCTGCCAAATATAAGGGGGTTTTTAGAAGAAAAAACTCTGTTTTATTAAAAAAATCATTCTACTTTGAAGAGAGATCTGAACATTTCTTACAAAAGGGTTAGAAACCGGGGAGGAGGAGATGTTGCCTTGCAGTCATAGCAGAATGACAAACAGTTCCTAAAAACCATTCCTAAATAGATGTTTTTCTTTCCCAAATGCATTACTGCAATAAGTTCACGTGAGAAGGGATTTGGCTGGCTTGGAATGGGGCAGATTTGGAAACTGTCTTCTCCAGGTGACCACTTTGAAGCCTCTTAAAAGTCCTGTAAAATGAGCCAATCTCAGCTCCAATCCCAGGATAACTTTTTCCACAGCAGAAGAAAGTGATCAAAATCAGTGCTGTTGCTGGCTGTCCCTGAAGAGAAGTCCCAGGCTAAATGAGCCATGAAGCCTGAGCTCTTTCACCATGCCTCATCCAGCCAAGCATTGCACCATATTTTTTAGCAAAGCTCTGGGGAAGTTTGTTCAGGGTATATACAGAGTGCTTACATCTTCATAACTGTCCAGCCAGCCCCTTTCAGGGGGCCTAAGCTCTCTGTGTGGAACAAAACAATTCCCTCCTGTACCATACCTAATGCCATGGACCTGAAAGATTGAGGGAACATTGCACACTGGAAGAAAATAGAAGGATGTAAAAGCTCTGAAAAGGCATTTGTGTAGGATCTTCTCAGGTATTTCTGGCTTCATCACATACATTCATGACTTATCACTGCGAAATTACTCATCATGCCCCTGCTAAAATACTGTTCTGCTTCAGATTCCCTTTCTCCCAAAGGAGTTTTCATCTCTTTTAAGCTCAATTGCTTGAGATAGGATTGAGATCATATATCTGTTAACTAGAATGGGCTTGCTTTCTTCTCCATCACTTTTGATGAAGTTCACTCCTCGTCCTTTGATAGACTAATTTGCTGTGTTAATGGAGTTGAAGGAAGCCTGAACTTCCTTGCTAAGCTTGGACAGGGGAACATGGATTCAAAGGAGCCAGCTGACCGCAGTTGGATCCTGTTCCTTCCTAAACCATGGAATAGCTTTCAACCGGGGCTGCCCCGCTCCATCACCTGGAGCCACGCAAGGAAAAGCACCAACACACAACTCAAGTGGTACCTCTCCCTGTGCTCAGATGTACCCTGTCCAGCCACACAATTGAGCCCCATTAGCAGCCCTTGCAGACTGCAGAGCTGTCAGGTGGATAATGGGAAAGCTTCAGGTGTAATAATAATGTCTGGGAACATGTCACGCTGGAGCTGGTTTCCATGAAAAAGTCCTTCCAAGGCTTTGGGAGAGGCAGCGGGCCGGGGAGGTGAGAACTGATGTCCTGTTATCCCGGTGACAGAGACACCCTGGGTAGCACCAGGCAGCTGGAGCAGCAATCGCGTGCTCCTGGTAGGAGCAAGACAATAAAACTTCCTCCCATCTCCCAGGCTCCGCAGCTTTCTGATGTCAACAACAGCAGCAGGAGGCCTCAGGCACGTTCCCGGCAGCTGATCGTATTTATCAAGTTCATGTTCCTTGCTTTTTCTTTCTTCTTTTTTTTCTTGTGTGCCTTAAATATCAAGGTCCGGGAGCCACAGGATGGCCACGTTCCAACCCCGGCCCCTTTGAGCATAGAGAAATGTGTGCTGGGGGCTGGAGCAGGGACATGCTTTCTCCATGTGAGCCAAAGAACAAACAGCAGAGCCCTCCACGGGGACCGATTGTTGACATGTTTATGATGATGAAGTGGGGTAGAGCTCTCAAAGGGGGATGCTAGAAATGAAGAAGTGTGGCACTGCTGAGGGCCTATATAATGCTAAATATTGTAGGAAACTGCAGTTTCTTCCTATTTGTGACTGCTTCGCTGAGCACTTGGAGAAGTCCCTTCCCAGCCATACATCACACGCTCCCCATTTAGAGCTGTAGCTGTAACAACAACAACAACAACCCAGCAGGCGCCAGGAGTACGGAGTGCTCGGGCTGAAGTGACAGGGACTCTCGCTGTAATTTATAGCCCTGCTCAGAAGGTGTGAAAGATACGACTCTGTGTGCCTGGAAATCCTACCCAGAGGACAGCTTACAAACACTAAGTGGCTATTGGAATACCCTGGACGACTGGGGCTTGCCGTTTTGCTTGGGGTCAGGGGCAAAAGCACTTCATCTTCTTCTGCGTGTGCACATGTGTGTCTGCACCGTGGGATGGTCCCTGGATCTGCTGCCCAAGGTCAAACCTCCCACCTGGCATTCGAAGGATGAGGGAGCCGGGTTAAAGTCTCCCTTATGATGGTGATGCACATTCTTCTGTCTGCAGCAGCCCCAGTGGGATGCTCTTCAGGGGTTGCTCTGTGGGTTGTGTTCCCCCAGGACCAAGCTCTTGTAGGGCGCATGGCTTTGGTGGGAGCATCCATGCACACCACACTGCCCAGCACCTCAGTGTGGCAGAGCTTGTTTCAGCCTCTGCTGGTCTCCACCTTGCACCATGCAAGGCCTCCAGCTATAATATCTGTAGAGGAACAGCAGCTCTCCCTCATTTCCAGTTATACCCTTTGGAACTGTGAAATAGAGGATCAGCACAACTTCACCAGCGAACCTGTCCATAGCCAGGTCTGGCCAGGGATGGTCAGCTGAGGCAGTGTCCAAGGTATGACGATTTTAAGAGTTCTTGATTAGTCTTGGCTTGTGTTTGTTCAATCCAAACGGTGAGAAGGGGAAAATGTGGCTCTATTTGCTCTTGCCTGTGTAGACACGAGTTTATAAAAGCCAGGAACTTCTCCAAGACACTCCAATTCCTTCAGCTGGGTTACCCACAAGCTGAGCAACTCCAACCAGTGTGCAGGCTCTGACCTACAGCCTGAAATAGCTGCTTAAAAGCAGAAGTGCATGTTCACAGGCCATGTTTTGCAGGATCACTGGAGCTGTTATCTTTCATGATCCTGCTGGCTGCCTAAGCACACCTTGTCTGGGACAGCACAGCTTTCCCCCCAAAGAAAGAAAAGAAAACATCTCTTTTAGACATTATTTCAGTGTCTTAACCTGCTGTGGGTTTCCCTCTGGGCCTTTTGAATGTATGAGGTGGGAGCTGACAGCTTTGCCTCTGTCTGGATTGTGCTGCTACTGTGCTGGGGGTTGTGTCCCCCTTCCTAGGATGATAGGTGTTGGGTAGATGCTTTTGCTATGGAAGACAGTGGGTTTTTCTCTTCAGAAAACATGTTTCTGGCCTTTTTCTCCCTAGTTGAAAGTTTATCTTCTCAGCAATTACATGGGATTGTCTGTGGGAAAGGGATTGTCAGTGGTGTCTCTCAAAACAACCACTACTTGTAATTTTAATACATCATAGGGAAAAGCAGATGTTTTTCCCTGAAAGCAGAATAAGCTTTGGCATTTTATCCTTGTTGTAGTATGGTAGCACCTGTGTTTCTGTATCTGTCCTTTGGCCCAGTGTTATTCTTCATTGCTGAGGCCATGTCTGTCCTACTGGAAGCCACTTTGTTTGCATTACCGCTTCCTATCTACCAGCTTCTGGCCCCACTGCAGGGCTCCTGATTTTCCCATCTGTGGCTTATTTTGTGTCTTGAATATTCCTGAGCTGTACTGACTCGAGGCTCAACTTCATGTCCCAACCCCCTGTCTGATACCAGCAGCCATCACATTGTGTCATTTCAGTCCAGCTCTCTTTCCAGACTTGTGCATAGGAAGCATCACATGAAAAGCCAAAACAAGATCAGTTTTCCTCCTTCCCTGTACTTTTTGCAGCATCTCCTTCTTTAATACGCTATGTGGACTGTAGGCATTTTTCTAGATCTTTCTAGTAGATGGTAGGGGATTTAGACCTGGATAATTTCAGTGATCCCTTCACTTTTTAAGAAACATGAGTGCTGAGAACTCTGAACCATCTGTTTATAGTCCTGTCAAGCTGAAATCTTCACACACCTGCCTGTATGAATGAATTCTTCATCTGGATTTCCATGCCATTGGATCCCTCTCTTAGTCCCAGACATAGAATCATAGAATGGTTAGGGTTAGAAAGGACCTTAAGACATTTCCAAGTGTCATTTGCCACATGTCCATCATCTCGCAGGAGTGCAAGGCCAAGGGGAATGTGGACCTCCCATGGGGCAGCAAAGGGTGTTTTGGCAGCGGAGAAGCAGGGCTGTGGGTTGTCTGCCTGGCTTTGTTTCTTCTCTGAACCTTCTGGTGCTGGTGGCTCCATGCTACTCGCTGCATGTTCTACACTTCGGACCTGATTTGCTGGAAGAAAGTCACCCAACAGAAAATCTGACAAACAAACCACAGAGAACATCTGATCTGATCAGAAAATACGTAAGCCTCTTAGTGCATGTAGGCACGGCAAGGGCTAGCATTAATGGAGAACATATTTGTTATTAAATCCCATCCACAGAAACCAATCTAAACCAGATGTGAATGTTAGTGGTATTAATAAGTGGGCAAACTCCAGGGATCCTAAAGGTACTGCTGCATGAGGGGAGGAAGGGGCAAAGACACATCTTTGCTGTCCCATGGGGTTTATAAGGAAGGCCTATATACAGTGTACCTTGTTTTGCATTCCTTGTTGGGACTGAAAAATGCAGTGTGTGGAATATGGAGATGGGGTGCTGGATTAGAGCAAGGACAGCTGCCTTTGGGAAGGGAAGGATGATGGTGGTAGTAGAGTTGAGCTGAAAGGAAACCATGTTCTCTGCCCCTGTCTAAGTGCAGATGGGCTGTGATGGAATGATCCCAAACACTCCTGGCCAAGGTCAGGAGGGTGAAAGGCTAAAGTGTGCCCAGGAAACATGGAGTCACAGAGATGTAAGATGTATTCCTTGGGTATATAAAGGGTTTTCAGACCAATTTTTCTCTGCAAATTTGACGAAAGTCATCGCTACATGCAGATTTCCAGTCCTTTCTCTAAAGCAGGAGGACTCTAGACCTTTGCATGACAGGGTTGCTAGGGTTTTTGTATTGCAAACCCCTGTATTTTCCTTACCCACCTTCTCTGAAACAGCTGAACCTCTTTTTGGCTGATGGCTAAACAAAAAAAGGAGGCATAACAAAAAATTCATCCCAAGGCAGACACTTGGCATGGAAAATTGCAGCCCAAGTGGTTTAAGTTTAATAAAGTTATTAGCAAATGAAAACAGGGCTTTATAATTGGAAATGTTTGGCAAGCTTAATAATAGGTTGTGCTACCAGCCCTGCCTCTTAGATATGTTCATGTACAGGGATGTGCATGCACCCGACACCAAGACATGTGTTTGTGTTAAGATGCTTCCAACTGGAAACACTCACAAATGCAATGGCACACCAACGTCCTGAGCTTCCAGGACACCACTTTTTATCCACCTCTTTGTTCTCAACCTTAATTCTTCAAGTTTTGGTTGTGTTTCCTGCTCCAGTTGTAATTCAAACCAGGCTGCAAATGCTTCTTGTCCTCACTGGAACAAAACACTGACTCGTCTCATGCTCTGAGAATTATTATTAAGAGGAACATTCACAATGGCTTTGGGGTGGCACAAGGCCAACTTCCAGGGTGCTGGGAAAGTAGCACAGATGCTTCATACCTCTACTTTCTTATTGCACATTGCAATGGGAGTGGGATTGGCTTGTTTTCGGTCTCTATGCATGGCCCTTTGCACGTCTGCATCTCATTGGGTGGAGGTGACGGCTTTTTGGGTGCTCACCTGGCCTGATGGCACCTACCTGGGGTAAGAAGTGTCCTTGCTGGGCTGAAGTGGGCAGCCTGTCCACTGCTGGCCTTCATTAGGGCTCTCTGTGGTGTTTTCTGCTGCTCCATCAGGCGCCCCAGTAAAGTTTAAGCTCTCGATTACCACAAGCCCCAGTGCAGCCGGGAAACGACGTCAAGTGGAGTCATCATATTGTTTGAATTACACCAATATGAACATACATGAAAACCACGGGGAGCCAGCATTTTCCCTTCTATATAAAATGGGGTTATGACCATATTAAAAAGCACAACAAAATCTACCAGCTTTTAACAGGAGATGGTGGAACTGAGGGCTGAGGTGATGCCGAAAAAGCCAAGCATGAAAATAATTACATTTGAAAGAAGGCCTCGTTCTTTCTTCTGCTCAGCTTCATTATGGCCCCTGCTTCTGTCCCTACTATGTCTCCTTTTTGGAGAAGGGAGAAGAGCAGCTTTGGTGTGGAGCTGCTGTGTGGCGATCCACTGCTGTTGAGGTTGACAGACAGGGGAGGGGGGACTCAGCACTGCAAGGCACCACATGATCTTAAGGTCTTTTCCAACCCTAACCATTCTATGATTCTATGGCATTTAATTGTAGGGCGGCGGGTGGGGCAAAAAACAAAAGCCACAAGAAGAAAGCAAAGCTGGGGTTCAGGCATCAAAAAAGTGGCTGGAAATGAGACTATTCTCCAGTCCTCCTCCTGTTTACAAGGAGGAAATGTCACCATTTTACCACACTCTGTTGTAAGCTGCAGAGCCATTTCTCTGACCAAAAAAGGAGCCTTTCCAAACCAGCACAGAGCAGATCTCTGGCACTTTACACCTGGGCGGCACAAACCCTCTTTCTTTCCCCTGGTAGCAGCATAAAGCAATGGGATGAAAGAGAAGTCTTCATTGTGATCTGTGAGACTGTCAGACCCTGGCCTATGCTGTAGGAGACCATCCCTGCACTGGTGAACTTCCTCTGAGGCCCAGGGGAAGAAGGCTGGATTGTCTTCCTAATTTACAAGCAAAGAGGAAGCTGGGATATGCTGATGCTCACATCTCTCAGGACCATGAAAGGTGCCACTGCAAGGCTGGACTTCACCATCCTCTGCATGAGCAAAGTTCACTGGGGGACAAGCATCATGTTCTTCTCTTTGCCAGTTCTCTGTTGACTTCCACTTAGATCTCATTGTTGCTAAATCAGACCCGACTCATGCTTTCAGATGCTGCCGAAATCCCCTGAGAGTCTTCCCACTTCTTCTTCAGGAGCAGAGCACCACTGACACTTATGCTGGATATCAATCACTTGTTTTTAACTCTGTCTCCAAGGCTCTGATACACTCACAGCTCCAGATCCGAGGCAAACAAGCCCTACTGAAAAGCAAAGCCTTCATCCCTTTCATGCTTCTTGTTTGTTTCAGTGTTATGAATGGTGTTTGCACGCTTTTTAATCATCTCAGCTCATGAAGTCTGAGCCCTTTGCTGTTAGCAATTTTGATATATCGCTACCATGCTACGCACCAAAAGTATTTCTACTTTCTTACCTCCACATATGTGTGCAGTCAGGAACAATTACTAATGTCAATCGTGTCTGCTTGCTAGCTTGCTTTTTCTTTCCCCTGTTGGTTGTGCTGTAAATCATTTTCACATTTACAACATTAAGAAGGAGCTCTGAGCAATCATTCTTGCAGTCAACAAACTGTTCCTGCTTCTCAAGTGTCATGGGTCACTACTTAATTACTGGATTTCACTCCCAGTTAAAACCATTAATCTTGTCTCCACCACCTTTCTCTGGGCCTCTCAGTCCAGTATGTTTTATGTTAGGCACATACGACTCAAATTGCTGGGGTGGTTTTTTACAGCAGCAGAGGTTCTGTAGCTGGGATTTCTGGGCTTCATAAGCAGAATTGTGCAACAGAGGCTTTCTTTGGACTGAGTTGTTACAAGCTGAGCCTTTCTGCAGAGAGATGGGGTTTAGACAGACGTAGAGATACTGAATACAGCAAGAATAGGAACAGGGGAGTTCAGTGGGAGCCCTGAGCTTGCATGGGGTGAAGCCACCTCAGCCCCAGGAGTTCGTCGCAGACTGGTTTGGGTTGGAAGGGGCATTAAAGCTCATCCAGCTCCAACCCTCTGCCACGGGCAGGGACACCTTCCACTAGAGCAGGTTGCTCCAGCCTGGCCTTGAACACTTCCAGCATCCCCAAGCTTCATCCCACTGGAGGATTATCACTGCTTCCTGCATGCTTGGCACATGCTGCCGGTGACCAGGCTGGGTATGAGCACAACAAGGAAAGGCAGGGTAGCCCAGGAAAGGAGACATTAATTTATGGGTCCTGAAGGTTCATCAGGAGTTGAACTCTCCTGTGAAAGATTATACATGTTTTAAGAGGGTTGGCTCCTGCTCTCACTTAACTCTGCCCTCAAGCAGGGTGGAAGCGCACAGCCCATGTGGATGGCAGGGCAGCATCCGGCTCTTCCCCATCTGTTAGATGCATTGATAGGAATTCAGAGGTGTTACATGAGACAGAGAAAGGCTCCCCTGTTGTTCCTTACATGGAATTGCAGCAGGAACAGATTGAGAATTATAAGCACAAAACTGGAACATAAGGGCTACAGAATTCTAACAAAGCTTGTTTCATAGGCCACATCCACAGTGTGTTCATACAACGTGCCACGTGAATCTCACTTAATTTACTACAGAATATATTTTGCTATTTCAGCAAAAAAAAAGAAAGAAGAAATAAAAAAGGAAAGAAAGCCTATGGAGGACAAGAGCTTTGCTGCATGTTAGCTGTAAAAGTTCCACAAATGTGGAATCTATTAAAACCATTATTTGTTTATGATGTGAAAGTGATTAGTCTGTTCCAAAACCAAAAACATGAAAACTTGAAGTGCTGGGACTTTTTAGGAGAAGAGCCACTGCTCCTTGATTGTAATAATGTCTATAATATGACCTTTCTTTCTGTTATATGTATAATTGTATTTCTATTATATGTATAACTGTAGCACTGAGTTGTCTTAGCCAAAACCAGGGGTCTCTTGCACATTCATCACTTTGCCTGCCATGATGAGATGAGAGCTGGATGATTACCCCCGTTCTGTAGATGGGGACCTGAGATAAAGAGTCAGCAGGAGGTTGGGTACCTCAGTTCTCACCTGGAGCCTGACTGGGCTGGTGAAGCCAGAATATTTCAGCATGAGCATAAGGATGTGCATGTGGCCTCAATTACAAACCCAGGGCCTTGGTTTCACTTCCTGGACTGGATACAACAACAGGATGCTGGGATATTTAGGCTGCATTCACTACAGGGAATATTTCTTCTTTACAAGCAGAAAAAAAAGTCTGTTTCCCTCTAAGAAGTCAAAGCATGTAAAGATGGGGATTTGGACTTGTTCTGTATGTAGAAACCTCACCCAGTTTTGGCTTCTTACCACCTCCTTTCACAACGCTGCTTGCTTTTGAGCTGAACATCTTGCTAGTGTTAATGTACTCCACAGCTTTTGGGAGGGACCTCATGTTTGCTGTCACCCTTCCTTACTGATGCTTACCTGGTTCTTTGGGCAGCTGCCTGCCTGCAGGTATGGACCCTCAATGTATTCCTCTTGTTGGCACCTCTCATGAACCATTTTAGACACCAGGGCATTTAGACACCAGGCGTTTAGAAATCAGGTCTGCAACACCTCCTGCTTCCCAGCCTGCTCATCCTGGCCACATGCTGCATGTCCTACCCAGAGCTGCTTCTCACCTTTGAACCATGGGGCATCTCTAACAGACAGAGAGTGTACAGGTGATGCCTGGGTTCAGGTGACCATGGTACCAATGGGATACCAGCTGGTATCAGTGGGAGGAGATTCTGGTCCTTCACTGACGGGCTGATGAGCAAAACAAGTATCTTTAAGTTTAGCAGCCTGATAGAGCTTTTGCTTGGTTATTTGGGTGCTGAGGCGCTGGCACAGGGTGCCCAGAGGAGCTGTGGCTGCCCCATCCCTGGCAGTGTTCAAGGCCAGGTTGGACACAGGGGCTTGGAGCAACCTGCTCCAGTGGAAGGTGTCCCTGCCCATGGCAGGGGATTGGGACTGGATGAGCTTTAAGGTCCTTTCCAACCCAAGCCGTTCTATGATTCCCAAGCAGAGCATGAGGCGCTTCAAGGTTTTCTGGCCTATATACTTTAAGCTTATTGTTTCATTTAAACCACATTTGATTGGGGACACAAAAATCAGTCATCTTTCATTATGCAGGAAGAGCAATTGTGGCTGACTACTGTTTCTTCTGCCTCAGTAACTTGCCTGCTCGTTTTAATGTCTTGGTCATTATGGGTGTGGGACTCAAGAAGTACAATATTCAGTTGGTTTCACCCTGGGAGAGGGCCTTTCCTCTCTCATGGAGGTCTGTTTTGCAGAAGAGACAATTAAGAAAGCAAAGGCAAAACACTTAATTTGGAGTAATTTTCATATTTAAATTAGATTGAGTACTGAGCTGTTGCAGGGTAGTCAGGAGGCCAGGCTTCTGCTGTCTTAGAGAATGAAATCTCACAAACATTCACTGACTGTGCAAGTTCCATCCTGAAATCAGGATTTTTGCCTGTGTGTGCATTGTGCGAGGCTGTCACTGAGCCTTCTAATTTACAGCCCAGATTTCCTCTCAGCCCATTCATATCCCTGTGCTCCAGCACTAAAAGTGCTGGTTTTTAGCTTATTCTCTCTTTTCCTGTCACTGAAGAAGCAAGAAGAGATTGCAGTCAAGGGGTGTCTCCACTCTCCTTGTGAGCAGGCCATTCTCTGCTGGTTTCTGCTCCTGAAAGTGCTTCCCTCTTCTGCTAATCCCAGTCTTTCATATGTTGCCTTGTGAATTTACCTTCCTTATGTACAAGTGGACACAACACTCCAGTACAACAGTGTTATCACTTCCCTCTGTCTACTGGAAGTGTTACTCAGTGCTCCCAGGTCTTTCCACTTCGGTGAGGTTACAGTGATATGTTGCCTCCTACCTTGCACCACAAATTTCTGTGTATTCTCTGTGACTTCTTATGTTGAGATCATGCAGTTTGTGTTCATTTCCTTGTTCTCACTGGTTTGAGTATCTCTGAAATTGGGTCATCAACAAGATCCATCAGCACATCTCTTACGTGCCATGGTCATTAATGAGAAGACAGGGCAGGATTCCTAAGACCCAACACTGAAAAGCTCCATGAGTAATTCCCTTTAGTCAAAGAATTTCCTTTTCACATAATGTGCTTCCTTTCATACAAATCAACACTTTATGTCTTTTTGCATCTTACACAAATTCCTCTTTTTTTCCTGTAAAGAGCCATATTCCATGTGGCCCTGTATGACATATTTACTGAAGTCCAGATCAATTGGATTCACTGTGTGTCCTCTAGGAAATCTCTAGCAAAGAAGCCAGATGAAATGAGTATCTGTCTTTGGCAAATCCCAAAGCTGTACTCTATCCCAGTTCCCATATATACTGATGTCTTTAATTACTCTTTCCTGTGACTGCTGTTTT
Organism: Nestor notabilis; assembly: GCF_000696875.1. Taxonomy (NCBI): domain Eukaryota; kingdom Metazoa; phylum Chordata; class Aves; order Psittaciformes; family Psittacidae; genus Nestor; species Nestor notabilis. The sequence goes on along the minus strand of NW_009917735.1, from coordinate 21,239 downwards.
AAAGCCTTGTGTGCTGTTGAAAATGATGAATGGCAACTGATTTTACCAGCTGATTTAAAGCAAACTATTTGTAATCTCTGTCCAAAAGTGAATCTTGGTGACCAGGATGCAGCAGACACTTCTTTGGAGCGGGCTTTGCAATCTGGTTGGAGAGCAGGCTACCTGCCCCTTGGATCCTGTCCCTGGCAAGGAGAACCAGGAGGTCTCCAAAGGCACCTGGACACTGCAGGGTGAGGTCCAAGCATTCAGGGTGGGACACTGGGCTGCAGAAGGCATTAGAAAAGCTGTCATTCACCTCAGTGGTCCTCAGTTGAAGTTGGTGCATGGGTCACGTTTCTTCATGGCATTTTGTACCCAGATGGGGAAGGGAGGAATTGTATTTCTCCATCATATGAGAAGAAATTGGAGTTGGTTTATGCATTTGCTGACTAAATTATTACTCTTTAAATGGAGTTACTGTTGAGTGGATGTGAAAAGAGGAAATTTATCGTCATGCTTTTGCTCTTGCTTGGAAACACAAGTTTTGGCTTGCTACTACATCTATGTTCGTACAAACACAAGCACATGCACACAGCTTTATGTAAAACATGGGAAACACCTGCCTGTGTTTGATATGGAAGAGGTGGGTGGCTTGTCAGATCCAAAAAATACCAGCCAAAAGAGAGGAGGGAGGATAATATGGGTAAAGAGTCTAAATAAACTTGTCAGGAATGGGAATCTGGCAGGCGGAAAACCTGGATGCAACAGAAGCGAAATGGGAACCTACAAGGAGTGTGGCAACAGGAGAATAATTAGCAGATCTGACAGGAAGGTGTGGGCTTGGTCTGGGAAGGTAAAGCAAGGGGAAGAGAGATATCCAGGTTTTTATTGAGAGAAGAAGATGCTTCCCAAAGAGTCTGGCGTGGAAAGAGGCCTGGAACGGATGAGAGGCTGGATTTCCAAGTGAAGGAATGTATGAGATGAGTCAAGAGGGAGAGAGAGATTTAAGGAAGAGGAAGATTTACTTTACATCACAGATGGGGGAAGAGACAGCAAAAGAAGTTCATAATACCTTCAAGATTTCAGGCTAGCAGGAAGAAATTCTCTTGATTTAAGAAAGGGATCTAAATGTAAAGTGGTTTTATTTTTACCTTGCCTGTAGAGAGATCTTTCTTTACTCCCTTTTGCTAGAAGTTTCTGTAAAAAGGTGTGGGTGACTGGTCCTATTGGTAATATGGGTCCTGGACATGAGTATACCTGGGTGGATGTCTCCTCCTCCCCACAGACAGGGATCTGTCTCCCCTCTTAGCCTTACAAAGATGTTGATGCTGAATGCTACTGATTTTAGGGAGGGCACATTCAAGGACCTAACTCCTGGACTGACTTGGCTCCCTGGGAATCCCTGTGACCATCTCCTGGGCACCACCGGCTGTGGAGCTAATTCAAACCCTCATATATAAATGCTTTTCTGTAGGTGGAAGTGTAATGATTTTAGTGTAGACAGTGCTCTAGAAATACTTCACGTGGAAAGGAGAGCAGCGTTTCTTAGGGATGACGTGAGCTGGTGGCTGAAAGCAGTGAAGCTTTACTCAGAACACCCACATTCAGGTCTGGATTTACTCACAGAAACACAAATCCACCCCAGGTTGGGCTGTGAAGCAGAAAGTTCCTGAGTGCCTGGAAAGCAGCTCTTAGGTCCCCTCCCAGCGCTTGCCAGCTTTATCCTTCATTACAGGTGTTAAAGGCAATCAGTGTTCCTGCACAGCACTGTGCACAGATTATCCACCTTTTCTACCACATACAGCGTGTAGTTAAATTGCACGCAGATCCCTGTAACATAACACAGTTCATATCAGAGTAAAAGATGCACAATGCTATTTACTGTGTAGCCTCAGTGTGAGGTTTCTGTGATGGACCAAAATGCAGCTACAGGGGCTGGACCCTTAAAGCATTACTTCTTTTTCTCTCTGCTCTTTGTCTTGCTGACACAGGGTTTATGGAAGCATGGCTGATGCAGTGACAGTGCTGAATGTAGACCCAAACACAACATGCATGCTTTGGCTGGACACCACCACATGATAAAGCTCTCTGGTGTGAAAGGTGAAATTGCACGTGTTGCATTCAGACAGATCTTCATGAATATAAGCGGGAAGAAAGGTGAAAGGAGGCCTATAAATCAGATGTTGGGCAGTACTCACTCAACACTACTGCAGAGGAAGGTGAGAGCTTGTTTTGGGGCTCAGCTTGCAGCCACGCTGGGATGGGGTTTGCAGAGCTGCACCTTGGACGAAGCACAGTGGAGTCTTTAGGTGAGGGCTCAGTTTGACAGGTCTTCTAGGAAAAGCCACAGTGAGGGGCTAGGCTGACATTATTGGTACCTGCCTTCCCTCTGCATGGATCCTTTGATTCTCCTTTAATATGTATGTAACCTCCCTGGGGACCTGAGTTGTGCAAGTACCTAACCCGATAGCATCAGCTGGGGTTGGACAGGAGGGTGATGTTGCACTCACACAGGGAAGATGAGAGTGAAAACAAGTTTTCTGTTCAGTCTTTTCCAAGCTTGTGCTGTAAAAGAGAAAGGCTGAGCCAGACCTTAGCACAGGGGAAGCTGCAAGAACTCAATTTCAGCCTCTTCCCTGGGGATAAACATCCCACTTGACCTTGGCTTGGGTGCTTTGTCCCACTCCATGCCTCAGTTTCTCCAAGTGAAATGAGACAACCATCTTGTCTCCCAGCACTTTTGACCAGCAGGGGCTAGATATGGTGACAAGGATCTTAACAAATGAATGATGCTATTTTTCCTTCCTGTTATTTTCAAGGAATCACAGGCTGGTTTGTGTTGGAAGGGACCTTAAAGCTCAACCAGTTCCAACCCCTGCCACGGGCAGGGACACCTTCCACTAGAGCAGGTTGCTCCAAGCCCCTGTGTCCAACCTGGCCTTGAACTCTTCCAGGGATGGAGCATCCTCTGTTGCCTCCTTTGCAGGAGCACAAAATGCAGGATTTAGGAAAAGTGAAAAGGGCAGTGAAAAGCCTGCCCCTTGGTGCAGTTGTGCAGCATCAGGCTGCGTGAATGATGTGTATCCGCGGCTGTGGTTCATTTGTGGGATTGAAGCAGGTTCCCTGGGGTGTGTCCTATTTTGTTCCAAACAGTTCATAAATCGAGTAATTAGTAACAAAGAATATTCTGTTAAATGTCAATAATATCTGAAATATAATCTCTATAAATGTGGTTCGTTTAGCCATTAATTTTATAGATTGTTAAAGTAATTAACAGTGCATAAAGAGGACTTCCTCCAGTGCAAGTGTGATCTCTGGCTGAATGGCCCTTTGTAGTGATCTCTAAGACAAGGTGGCAGACTGGAACTGGAATTTCATCTTTCTTTTGTGTCCTTATTTCCTATTTCGAAGTGTTTCTAAGATGATTTTTAATGTGCTGCTTCTTCCTAGTTTAACTTCTTTGCTTTTGTGTAAAATCATACTGAAAATCATAAATTGGAGTCCTTCTTTAGGTAAATTGTTTAAATACTCAAATATATGAACAAACACTGTCTTGAACAGAAAGGCTGTCATGTTATCTATAGCTGTGCAGACTCTGCAGCGTGATCAGGGTATGTTTTGAGGTGATTTCCACTTCATTTGGCTTGTTCCCTCCACTCAAACACACCTTTTTCCTTTGGTTCTCTGCATGCCCAGGTGGTAGCTAAAAGCAGGTTAGCACTGCAGCAGAAATGAAGATCCCCATTTGTTTTTGCTGCCTAAAAGTTATATTCTCCCTGTGAGAATTCATCTAAGGAACAGAACATCCTCTCCTACATTGCTGGTGTTTGGTCTCACTCCTTTACCTGTAGGCTCTCCTCCACCATTTGTATTTACACAGACCTTTTGCAGTTCCATAGCTGTCTGTGGATGAAAACTCCCTCTGCCTTTCCTCCTGGAGATGTTGGTCCTTCTACTGCCAAGAAAAAGGTTTTACTTAGAGAGTGTGGGGAAGATGACAACTACAGAAAAGGCAGCACAAGCAAACAAGGTGAATGCAGCCACTTCACAGGGCATCACCTTGCTCTCCCCTGGTGCTGCAGGGAGAAAGATGCACTAGACAGGCCAGAGATGGACAGAAGTGGAGACTTTATTGTATTTTCCTTCTGTTGATGGAGGAATAAGGACAAAGGACAAAGTTAGACTCATGTTTCTACTCTCTCAAAACAGCATGAACCCCTCAAAAGGCAGAGCAGCCTCTAGCTGTGGATTTTATATGGCCATCACTGGCTTTTCTTGCAGCGCAGATGTTGCTGCTCTTATGTGTCCATCCAAGCAGCGCACGCTTAATACCAGTCGGTGAGACAAGGAGTTGTGTGGGTAAATCTACCTATCAGAGCTGTCACTTGGTTTTGCTGGGAGGTTCAAAAAAGAGTTAAAACCCCAGTTCCCTCTGCCATTAAGGGTCTGGCAGGGTGAGCTCTTTTCATCTGCTCTGTTTAGATTCCTTTTGCAAAGAGTTCTTCAGAAACACAATGGATTTTCAGACATGCTTTTCTCCTGATTAAGCTTATCCAAATAAATTTGCATCCTTTAGTTCCCGGGATATCCTTGCAGTGTCAACATCTGTTTTGGTAAAGATTTGTTTAATAGGTAGCTACAGCTCCAAGTCTCTGCTGTCACAATATCCTTGCTCCTAAAGAAATTAAGGGGTACCCATTTGGCATTTATTACGACAACTCTTCCTTCCTCGTGTGAAGGAAATGATGTCTTATTTCTCTCATTAGAGTAAAATATATCCCTTTTAATGTGTTGGTGCATCATTGCATAAATTACGAGGACTTCTCTCTGTTTATATGGAATGCAGGCTTTTCAGAAAAGGAGCACAAAGATGCTTGGCTGTGAAAATAAAAAGCAGATGTCTTTCTCCCTCTCCCTCAGGAGGTTAAAGCTTATCAGGGTATTTTAACTCCTGAGGTCCTGTGACAGGCAACATCTACTAAACAGAGGGAACTGGCACTGTCAGGCACAAGTTAATCCTGGTTTGCTCTTGGACTTTGTCATGATACTGAGTGTGGCAAATATGAAAGGGAGGTTTTGCCATTGTTGGGTTTTCTTGCATGTAAATGCATGGAAAATGTGAGCTATGAATACCTGTGTGTCTGTGTCCCTTTCTGAAGCCCCCATGGCAGATGTTCTCATGGAGTTGCTTGCTTAGTTCACTTATCAATGTGAAGTAGATTTTCCCCTCTGCAGCCATCACTGTGTAGCTTTTGTGTATCACCCACTGCATCTAAGCAAGTAGTATGAGTCTCTCCATGTGAGTGCCGAAACACTTGGGCTGCACATGGAGGCTGAATATGGAAAGAAAGAAGTCAAACCAGTCTTCATCTTTCCTATAACCTCTGTGCAGAGGAGCAGATAACACATCTGTGCCACATTTGAGGGATCTTCTGGGCAAGGGGAATCCTAATATGTTCCTTTAGGTACCATTTCCATACATCTGGAGGCACTGGAACTGCATCTGCAGCTTAAGCCCTTGACAAGGATGTAGTGGATGCAACGGGTGGCGATTTCCCCCTGAGAAAATGAACTTAGGGCATGGATATGCCTCCTCAAGAGTGGCATTTTAAGAAATCCACAGAGAACAGATATTCCTCATGATATATTGATTTAAACAAACTGTGAGAGCCAAGCAGATGACTAAAATGTGGGGCTGGCCTCTAGTTTGTGGTGCTGCCACAGTGGTTTATAGTGGTTGGAGGGAGAGTTATGACGCAGAACAAATGAGATAAAAAGCTTGTTTAAGTGTGATTAAACGGGTCTAAAAGCTGCCCATTTTATGGGAAGGAGCTGCAGGCGTGATGCCAAGCTGTAGCATGCTGTATGCTTCACCAGCTTGTCATATCCATATGGGCTGATTCAGAAGAATCCGTTTAAAAGTCATCCAAACAATTTATGGCCGTTCTCATCACCGGGCCTGAGTGTGTGAAGGGAAGATACACCCAGCGAGGTCATAAACGGTACCAGGATCTTCTGCTTTTAAAGAGCAGCAGTTTAGATGTTCAAAATTGGCATCCACTGACATCACCCCAACGACCATTAGCACTGGTGGGGTGGTCATTGTCTTGACATTTCCACATGGAATCGTGTTTGTTGGCAGCCAGCTTAAATGGAAAGGATCACTGAGAGTGGACGCTCATGCGAGGCAAATCACGTTGCAGATGGATCAGATATCCTCACAGTGAAAATGCTCCTCCAGCCAACAAGCTTTTTCTTTGATGCTTTATTCCAGAGAATTGGTTGAAAATGTTCCCATGAAACACTGTTCCTTGAGCATGGCTTATTGTGCTGGGAACCGCGCTAAGCACAGTTGACTTTCCCCATGCCTGAGGAAGAGAGCTTGAGGAAACCCACCTGTACTCCTGGCAGATCTCTTCCAGGACAGGAGGAACAGAGTGTGTGCAAGTCCCTGGCTCCCGAGCGGATGCACCTGGTGGATTTGCCCCAAGGCCAGGGATGCTGGAGCTCTGCAGCTGCCCGCTGAGGCTGACAAGCTTTGACGTGCATTTCACTGGGAGGCTGCAGCAGGGTCTGGGGAGCTTCTGGCTTCCTGGAAATTGTTCTCGTTTCAAAAAAACACAACTGAGAGAAGTTTCTGTTCAATTTGGATCAACCCCAAATTTTTATACATATAAATATATATATATTTAAACCCTTACGTTTTCAAGGCACTGGAAACACTGCTTTTCAGCCAGCTCTACTTGATAGTTTTATAGGGCTTTGCCATAATAAAAGCGAAGTGAGACGAAACAGAAAAGTCCTGCTTAGTAACAACAGGGGTGGGGGAGTGGGAAGGGAGGCCTTAAGCAGAGACAGCCTTGCTGAGTGACGACTCTGCCAGCGGAGGACAGAGTACATGTGCCAAAATGTGACTGAAATCACGTGGAAACAAGGTTTTGCATCTCAGTAGCCCCTCAATCGAGAACAAATCAAGGTGCCTCTTTGGAAAGTGGGGTTCTCTGTCCTGAACCATCACTGGTCACAGGCAAACCCCAGATTATTTCTGAGGCATATCTGAACAGATGTTTTTGGCCTCTTGCAGCTCTTACCACATATGGAGCTTTGCTTTGTCACCAAACTCTGCCAAAGATCCAGTCCTGTCTTTGACAACAAAGAACTGTTTTTATTTACTATGAAAGCTGGTCTGGCCTTGCTTCTCGGTTCTGTGATTTATTCATCTCATGTCAGTAGTTGTGGAGCTCCTCTCACATGTTAAGAAGTTTCTTTCCAGCAAGCTCTCAAGTCCAGGTTTGGAGATTGGGAGGGGGCGAGGGGGGAGTAGTAAGGAAGAAGGGATTTTATAGCTCGCTGTCTTCATTAACATTAACCAGCCAGGTGACCATCTCCCCTTTAGATAATGTCCCATCCACTGCTTGCACTGGGACTAGCCGTGTCCTGTCCTGTTTCTGTGTGGGAGACTGAGTGACAGATGAGCCAGGATATGTCCTGACATGCTTTTGCCTTCTTGCTTTCTAACTCAGTTCCCTCCTCAGTGAAGGTACCTGGTTGAATCACACAATTACAGAAACATTGGCTGGAGGGGACCTCTCAGTTGGACCAGGACTATCATCTAAACTAGGAATGAACGGCTGGATCATTGATTGCCAGGCTTCGAGTCCAGCTGTCCAGCCCATACAATGATCTATTTGTCCAGTCAATACTTCCTCAGCTTACATGGGAGATGATAGATAGTCAAAAGCTATTCTAAAAGCAAAGTATCTTAACAGCACTACCCTCACTTTGTCTATATAGCCTGTCATTTCGTTATGTAAGGCAATCAGATTGGTCAAGTGTGACCTGCCCTAGGCAGGTCTGTGTTGACTATTCCCTATTTATATTCTAGTTCTTCCCATGGAATGTGGAAATGGACTCCAGCAGATGTGTTCCATGGTCCTCCCAGGGATGGAGAGAACCCGACTGCCTGAGATCCTTCTCTCGCCTTTCTTGTAGATGGGTGTAACATCAGCCTTTTCCTGATCATTAAGGACTTCCCTCAATCACTGTGATCTTTTGCAGGTAATTAACAGTGATCTAACAGTCCCACTCCTCTAGTACCCTGAGGCGAAAACCATCCATCTCCATGAGTTGGACAGGGCTTTGAACAATCTGCTCTAGTGGAAGGTGTCCCTGCCCATGGCAGGGGGTTGGAACCAGATGATCTTCCAGGTCCCTTCCAACGCAAACCATTCTGTGATTCTATGATTTGAATGTTTACACCTACCCCAAGTTGTCTCTAACTTGTTGCTCCTCCAGTGTTGACTGTCCCTTTCTTTCCCAAGCAATTCTGGTTTATGCAGAGGTCTAGAAGGAAGATTTACTGGTGAAGACAGAGGGAAAAAAGCTGTTTAGTGCTTTGGCCTTTCCCAGACTGAAGGTGGTTGTCTGTCCAGAGGCTGTCTTCTCCATAAACTACATTGTTTTCAGTGACTTTTCCCCATTTAAACTGCAAGGAAGAGGGCTGCAGGGTAACATGTTGCAATCATTCCGAGCTGAGCATGAGATAGGGATTTACTTTGCTCAGTATCTGAGTTCCGGCACATCAGTCCCATATAATGTGAATCTTTGCACAACATAAGAGCCTGTGTAAGGTTCTTTCAAAGACACAATTCCCCAACTGTGTATGTATATTACATTCACCAAGAATGTTGTAAAATTGTTTCCTCTCAGACTAATGTCCAAGGAGGATGAATTCTCCACACAACTTGGATACGCTTGTATCTCTTTCTATTTTCATGGACATTCAGGGTAGTAAATCCCTTATCTCCAGCTATGTGAACAGTTTACTAAACATCTGTCAGTAGCACCCGTGCCCATCTTGCTAATCTGGAATGCCAACATGCCTCCCAGCCCTAAAAAAGGCTTCACAATCTGTATCTGAATACTAAAAATGCAGTGCAATTTAACTCCAAAATTGCGGAATGTCTGCACTTTGTCCCTGTAAACTGTTTTCAAGGCAATCTTTAGACAGAGGAAGAAACCCATTTCCAGAAGGAAAACATTAGTGATGGGTGCAGTTGTGAAGGGTGGTTGTGACTGACCTGGGCCTTGGAGGTCAGATGGTTATCAGAACCAGCTGAACTTGAAAAACCAAGCGAGGCAACTTGAACAAATAGGTCTGTGGCATTTAGGCACTATATTAAATAGGATTTGTGGTACTTGCTGCTTCAAGCTGTGCCAAGAATAGCACGAGTAGCCTTTCTTGTTGAAAACTGGCACATCTGGTCCCAGTCCTAGTTGGAACCAGCGGGGCATGAAAGAATATGCTGTATTGCTAGTATTTGTTTTGAAACTTTTACTGGAGGATTCAACCCAGGCTGGACATTCACACTGTGATGTGATCTTTCTTTCTCAACCTCTGCATTCAGCAACAGCAGCTCACATGTCAGAAAGCACTGATCACCCATCAAAACAAGCTCTGTTTCTGTATAGTTCTGTGCCCTGTTCCCCCAGAGTCCCTGGGTCACCAAGCTCCCTCCAGCACCATCTTTCTAAAGTAACACAACAACCTTGCACAGAGAATTAATTCAGCCAACCTACAGAGAGAGAAATGGAGGAAAAACGAATGTATTTGGTGGGGCAGGCTGATGGCAGCAATGACAGGGGAGCTTGGGTCTGCACTGGCCCTTTTTGGGTCCTTATTGCCAGGCCAGCTTCCCTTTTACTGGCTTATACTGCCCATCACATTGGGAGGGAAGGCAGAAACAAAAGAAGTGGGGTGGATTTAATTCAGCTTTTCAAAGATGTTGCTGCTGGGTTTGCAGATGGTGGCAGCAGATGACAGAAATGAACTCATTTCCCTCTGAACATTTTTCATCCCTAATGAAAAAAGCTTAAAACAAAGAGCTCCTGCAAGAAATGTGGAGTTTTCTTCCTCTCCATGACTTTTTGTACTGGAAGAAGGTAACCAGAGCAAAAGGGAGTAGATGCTTGCAATAATTCCTGAAGTACCTTTTCGAGATCTCTCAGTGATAGTTCATTTTGCACATTTAACTCCCTTGCAGGCCCAGAACTGTGATGCTGTCTGTGCATCTTAGCCCAGCTCATCCCCCTCTGATAGAACTGCCCTTGACATTGACTGCTCTTCATTTTCCAAGTCACTGTCATCAATTCTTGTCATTTATCTTGTCCGTGGGAGGGAATTTCTACATGGAAATCTGTTTGCTGGGTTTGAAAGACCCATAGTTTCTCTTCCTACAGGCTGATGCTTGGCTCACAAGGAGTGATGACTTTTCACATCATTGACTGCAGCTATTCTCCTCCTGGTAGCTCTTTCTGAGCTTGGGTTTGCCAGTGGCCCCTGTCCCTTTCTTCCGTGAGGACAGAGCTTGAATGCAAATTGTGTGGTTTCCCCACCCCACAGTCAACTGGTTGATACAGACAACATCCAGACAGCAAGCCAAAATATGACAGTGTGGCCAGTGTTGGACCCAAATGTGGTTTCCAGCCCTGAGCTAGCATAAGAGCATACATAGACTGAGCTCATAGTGTCGAGTGAACCATGCACTGACTTGGAAAATGTTCAGTCCAGACCTGTTCAGCAAGACATCTTTGGAGCAGAGAAAAGGGGCTTCAGGACCTACTTCCATGCATTTCCACGTAACATTTATTTCCCCTAGCTCTGCCCAAACGATGAAAAGGCAAAGGGAAATTTAGCCATCAGGTGCATTCCTGTCTTGGTGCTCTCTTTGGTCGAAGTTTGCTTTTAAATTCTGCATGCCTGAATTAAGCAGTTGTACTGGCAGTAAGAAAGACCCATCACCTTCACAGAGTCATAGAATCATAGAATGGTTTGGGTTGGAAAGGACCTTCAGATCATCCAGTTCCAACCCCTCTGCCATGGGCACTAGACCATGTCACCCAAAGCTCTGTCCAACCTGGCCTTGAACACTGCCAGGGATGGAGCATTCACCACTTCTTTGGGCAACCTGTGCCAGAGCCTCAGCACCCTCACAGTAAAGAACTTCTTCCTTATATCTAACCTGAACTTCTCCTGTTTCATTTTAAGCCCATCACCTCTTGTCCTATTGCTACAGTCCCTGATGAAGAGTCCCTCTCCAGCTTCCCCTTTTTTAAGAAGGATGCAACAAAGGGTGTTTTTCCCAGAGGTATCTCTCCTTGCATGATTCATACTCTTCAGCAACACCTCTTCCTCCTGCATTCTCAGTTTTCCACTGCGTGTTTCTGGTGGGATGATCTGTGCTCATCTTAGCTCAGCAGACTTTATGGGTCCCCTGCTTACAGCCTAGTAAGTGGGGCGAAGTTATTAAGGCAAAAAACCAAAACCAAACCCAACCCATCATGACATTTCTTAAAATAATGTGAATTGCCCATTCAGCTGTTCACACACTGCGAAGTAGAACCCAGACCCCTTCTTAAGCTGAAATCCTTCTTGAAGCCAGGATCCCATTGAGGATTTAGGACTGGATTCTCATTTATACTGAGGTCTCTTGAGCCAGCAAGCACAGGATGGAAATTATTTCTACTCTCACTTTCACATGAGAATTAGGCCTTTAGAGTCAACTTGAGTTACCTTGTGCTGGCTGCATCACTCACACATGACCACCTGCTGTTTCTGGGTTAAGCTTAACTGTGTTTAGGTTTTTGGCAGGAGTGTCCCCTTTGCTGTGTGTTTTCATAGCCCTGGCCACTAGGTGCTACTGCAACACAAATACAGTGATGGTTAGATGGAGTCAGCCCTCAAGCTCAGCATGGAAGGGTCTTTCTGCACCCCTCTTTCCTCTTGCCAGCGTGATGTTCATGCCCCAGCTGCTATGGAGCTGTCATGGTGAGCCCAGAGCTCATACAGAGGTATAGCACACTGTGGTGAGGCTAAAACAACCTCTTCCAGGAACCAAGCCCCAGCCCATAAAAGAAAGGTATGGAGTATGGACTCCATGGTGTGCATGCACCTCAGGGTGAAATGTGGGAGAGGACTGCACAGGGAAATGATGCTTTTGGTCACCAACTGTCAGTAAAAGACCTATTACTGAAGGCAAGATGTGAAATTCTGCTGTGTTCCTCTCACATGGTTCATTTATAGATCTGGGTTGTAGAGTTTAGGACTAAAAAGAATGCTTGGATCTTCTAGACTGACATCATCAATCCAGTAGATACTAGATTTTACTGGTTAACCTGGTATGGAGAGCAGCTGATTGTGTGTTAACAAAAGGATCACCTCCAGAAAAGCATTTTCTCAACCTCAAGACATCAAAACCACCAATTTTCCATGGTTATTCATGCTCCACGTCTAACCCAGCTTGTGTCAGCCCACTGGTTTGAATCCACCTGCCTTGGAATATGGAATAGCTTCTCCTAGATTGTGCACAAGCAGGAATCAAAGACAGATATGTGCTGGGTCTGCTCTGTATTTTTCCACTGCAGTTTCTTTCTGGTTTGTATTTTGGCCTTTTTTTTTTTACCCCGGAAGAAAAGGAATTCTTAGTAAAATGGAATTTTTAATTAGCAACAAAACAAAACTTGTTCCTATTGAAAACCTCAAAATCTGGTTTTAGGAAAATCCTGTTTCTTAGGCTGGCTTCATTTGATATCTTATATCCTCAGCATGATGCTGTCTTTCATAAGACTTAATTTGTGTAATAGAAGCCAGCATTGAAGACAGCAAATGTTCCCTTTGCCCTGTTACTAGCTTTAGTTTATCTGGGCTGGCTTCAGCACCTCCGAGGAGGCAGCAGAGGGACAGTTTGTACAACTCTGCCTTAGAACAAACATAATTAATGGACACAGACTCATTCTCACGGGCTCTTTTTTGTCCATCTGAGCAGTTTGCTTGCTGCAATATGGCCTAAGGACCCATAAGGTCTTATGAGTTCCTACCCCTGCGCGGTCCCTGGTGCTTCTCTGGTTCACACCATCACAGTCTGGGACTCTGCACACTGAGATCTTTGTGTGATTTTTTTCATGGTGAATGGGCCATCTGCCAACAAGGCCAGGACAGAGTGCTGTATATTTGGGAGTTCTGAATAATTCTGCTGCTGTCTTGTGTAAAATAAGTGAGAATGCTGGGATTTTTGTTGGTGTCCTCTAATGCTCTGATAGCTTTACTTTTAGCTTCTGGGAAACCCACAATCTTTATCTATTGAGCTTGTTAATTTTGATTACTCTTGACATGGTCTACTGTTTTATGCTGCTTTAATTACTCCCCTGCCTCGTATCCAGTTGGAGCAGGCATTCAGAGCTCATTCAGTTTATCATGCATGTAATGCAACTTACAGAAAAGCATTTCATTGGAGACCTTCGACATTGTTTGCTTGTGTTTGGTCCTTGTTTCACTGCTAAACTTTGCTGATCTTCTTAGTTGAATACAGGGCACAGACTAGAGCAGATCTTTGTGAAGAATCTTACCATTTGTTATTAGTTTTCATCTGCTTGACTGTATTGTGTTGAACCCATGTGGAATGGGAGCAGCTTGCAACTGTTTGGGCCCGCCTCTAACGATGCTCATTCCAGGGAAGATGAAATTACCAGTTAGGTGACCACAGCAGACTTACACAATGGAATCAGTCCTGTGACCTGAAAGCTAAAATCCCAAAATCAACTCACACCTTCTCCAAAGCTGGTGTGCTGAATAGTGTGTGCTGAATGTGGATAGCGCTGGGCCATGAGGGGACCTGTGCACAGCTGGCACTTAGTTGCTCCTCTAGTAAGGTTACTACTACTTGATTTGATCCATTTTAGGGCAGAGGAGTTTTGTTTTCCCTTTATGTTGTCTTTCAAGGACTTGGAGAGTTTCCAGGTCACTGGATGACCATTAGTGTTGGCAATCACTCGAGGATAGAAATGCCTTTTTGGGCATATATCTAAAGTTTCTGCTCAGTAGTGTATGTTCAAATGAGAGTTTGCTAAGAAACCAGCTCTCCATCCAACCAATAAATACCTGAGGTGCTGATGTGTTTGCTTCTTTGTCAAATGCTGAACCTCAAACCCAACCTGAAGGCCTTTAAAACAGCTCCCAGAACCTGGCATTTCCATACCAGTGGGGAAGAACTATTAAGAGACCTCAAAGAAACAAGCCTTTGGAAGCTCTTTTGATGGAGGTTGAGGGAGGAGAGAAGTTTGGCAATGCAAGATAAAGCAGTAACATTACACAATTGTAATGCTGTCTCTCACTGAAACCATGCTAAATGATTTGTAACACTCTGAAAGAAGAAATGTGCACCATCAGCATTAATAAGCCTGAGAAAGAGAGTTTGGCCAACACCAAAAATTGCAGATTTGCGTTTGGATTGAGGCTGATTTGCCTTCAAATTTTGCATGTTTTCCTTGTACTCAAATTGCACTTCTCTTTGAAGCCGCTATAGCAGACCAGTTAATTCCTGCTTGGACACTTTCCTACAGCAAAATGCCCTATTTGTTGTCCAGTGTCACCTCTCAGTTCGCCTCACAGTGCGATTCTGTCGTAAGTAAGTATCAGGATGTAGTTTGACAGGGTGCCACGTTGCTTTTGTTGCTTGAATGCTACTTTGGGAGAAAACAGTTTAGAAGAACCATTCGGTTGGTGCACTTTCAGGCTTGGAAACTTGAATAAGAGCAAGACTTAAAATACTTTCTCAGACTGTTTGGTATATTGTAGTAGTGTGGCTGGTGAGTATGTGTGTCACCATCTTCTCTGAGACAGGATATGTGTCATGAGCCTCATGGTGCCAAACCTTAGAAGATAGTTTTCTTCAACTCAAGTGATGGATCATGCTTTTAGTATATGACTGCAGGGCTTTGTGTAGTGACAACATGACATTTTTCATGGTCATAAAATGGTTACAATAGATCTGAAGTGTTGTGAACCGCAAATAGTTAGGAGCAAATTTTATCTGCTACTCAAAAGTTTCATGTAGATTGCTACATCTTTCCTTTAAACAATTGTTATTGTGCTTTTTGTGCAAACATTTGCTTACTAGCTGAGCCTGGAGGTTGCAAGTTCATAGTTTTCCCTGGGAAGGAAAATGATCTTTGTTGCTGATTGACAGTTGACCCATTAGGTTCTCCAAATGGGCTTTTCCGTTGGGAATGTTGATCTTCAACAACTCCTTCTTTAGACGGTCATATTCTTTCCATCTCCTTGTCTTTACTCTGTCTCAGAGCACCCTGCTTTGCTTCTGCAGTGGTCATGTACTCCTTCAGACTCTTGTTGTAGGCCAAATTAGCCCCTCACATTGACTTCTTTCTTAGTATATGCTTGCAGCATTGAGACCTTCTGTCATGCAGATGGCTGAGATGATGCCCTGTGGGGCTTACATGCACTGTAATTCTTACTTCTCTGTTTTGAGAATGGCCAAGTGCTTGTCTAAGGTTGTTGATATCAACAGAAATGATATTTATTGGCAGGCAGGCATGAACATAGACCTCTTAAAAGCATACCTATTGAGGGAACTGTTTAAAAATATATTTAACCACAAGCAACAAAGTGTCTTACTGAGACAGTGGCCTTATTTCTATAGAATTTATTAGCCCAGGAGCAGCATTGCCCAACTGCAACCCCACTGCTTCCAGAGGTAGCCTGGGTCCAGCAGCACTCAGGAGCACCTCCACATGTGTGCAGTCTTGTGGTAAAGTTAATAAACCTTCCTTTAAAAGATTGGATGGAGCTTGGAGCAACCTGCTCTAGTGGAAGGTGCCCCTGCCTGTGGCAGCGGGTTAGAACTAGATTATCTTTAATATCCCTTCCAACCCAAACCATTCTATGATTCTATGATTCCTGGAACCGTAAGGGCTGAGAAGAGTTGCAGAATCATCTGGATCTGTGGGATACCAGTGGGGTGGTACAGAAATAACAGGTATCATTCGTATTTTTATATTGTCTGGATAATCCTTAATTCTCATTGTCACAGATAATGGAGAGCTGAGTGTATCCTGAAAGTGTCTGAAGGACTATGCTGCAAACTACTCTCTGCAACAGTAGGTACTTGTGTTTGGCCTTTGATATGTAGCAGTATGCATAACAACATCAATGCTTATGCACTGGTTTTGCATCCGCCGCTTTGAGGTAGAGCAGGCTTGGCTTTGGTCATAATGCTTTCTTTTGTTTTCCTTTCTTTTCTTCTCTGCATTGACATCTTGATTTTTGTCAGCTGGTTTGTTGTATTTCTGGCAGTGGATACCTCTCTGGGCCAATACCTCTGAAGAGCAGGACACATTAAGAGAGCCAAAGCTGGAGAAAGACTTGGAAGACATACACAGTAGAGCACAGAAGTGGAGCAATGGTCAAGGACTGGTCCAAAGGAATAGGAGCCGGCTTTCATCCTGATGGCCAACCAGCAGTCTGCACTCACTGCCTCTGCTGCTGACTGAGTAATTCCAGTTTCAGGTTGGGAAGGCTGATGTCAATTGGCCTGAGGGAGTTGTGCTGGGTGGTGGCTGCAGTCTGCTCCTCTCCACCACCAAACACCTGAATGTGTTGGCAGGTATTCCTCTTAAGAGTTGACAAGCTGTGTAGGTTGCCTAGGAAGTTGCTTAGGTTCAAATCTCTTTCCTTTCCTCAGATCCCTCAAATATGGAAGTACATGGTGTTAAAAGCGTCATTCACCATGTCTCAATGTGCTTAGGTGGTCCCTTCTCCTCCTTAGGGCCAAACTGACAGATCAACAGATGGTTCCACAGGCATTGGGATATGATGGTTTCAGAGAAGGCCCAGGACTGTGGTATTTCAACCAGTGTAAAGAATGTGCCCAGTTGCATTCTCTCCCCAACTTTTGAGCTTGATCCTACTGGTGCCTACTCTACAAAGCTCCAACAAAGTACTTTCAGCTTCTTGTTTTTCTGATGATGACCCAGTTTTCTCCTGAACTAGGAACAAAGGACCCTCATTACTCTGGTAAGCACCAAATTACCCAGCTGTCTTGCAATGACAGCAGTCAGGCATGTCCATTCCTTGCTTCATTGCCCAGTGTAGGAACATCCATTTACCAGAAAGGGTTAAGGATGTTCAGCATTTAGCATTAGGTACACACTGGCAGTGTTAAAATTCACACATCCTCCTGCTTCAGTGAGGACAGCTCTGAAGTGACCTCATGGAAAACTCTCTGGAGTTTCTGTATGATTTCACATGGTCTTATCCCCACCCTGGACACAAAGGGCTGAAGAACTGCCTTGTAGCTGTATTCTTTGTAGCCTTGTAGATGGCTCGTGCCTTTTATGAGTCCTCCACAGATGAATGAATCTGGTACTTATATAAAAGAAGAGAGTATTTGTTCTACCCCCACGTTTCAGAGATTTGGATCATGCACTGCATAACTTTGTCCATGTCTTGTTCTCCATCCAAAGCTGCTTTCCAAGCATTCTGTATAGCTCAATATTACTCATCTGGGAGAAGCAAAGAAACCTGAGTAAGACTTTTAGAGGTCAGGACAGAGTGATGAAAAACTATAATGTGACAACGTTCTATCCGCTCAATTTGAAATGATTCAAAGGTCTTTCTCTCCTTAGGAACCCACAGAGAGCTTGGACAGGTCACCATGGCAGTTTCTAAACACTATCTGTGCACCCAGGAGACCTCTGGATGTTGCTAGCTGAATTTATGGGCATGCCTCTGAACCCCAAAGTGACAAGCTGCCCATGCAACGAGGCAAGAGCAGAAAGGCCATTTGTTTGCCCTGCACATGGGGTTGTCTACAAACTCCTTGACATCCATAGACCTGTGGCCTGTGCATCGGGGCAGTAGTGCGAAATGCAGTTTGTAAGTGGATCCAAGATAATGTTTTGAAACTTCTCCACTAATTTAAGGTCAGATTCTGCAATCTTCTCAACCACTTGCTTTGTACAACCCCATGCACTGAGAAAAGTGAACAAGTTAGAAGGCATACTCTTTGTGTAGGAGCAGAAAGAAACCTGAAGGCGATTTAGAAGCTGAATGTTCTTATCTTGCACGTAGCCAAATAGGCAGGAAATATCTTCTTCTGTGTACTTCATTATTAGAAGAGAGTTTCCCAATCACAGTAACTTTATCTTCCAAGTTGCAACTATTCCAGTTTTTACTCAATCAAGAGTTGAGTAAATCTCAGCTGTGCAGCCTCTTCAGTGGGAGATGTGAACATCACATTTCTGCTCTTCCTTTGCAGTTGTGACACCATATAAATGATACCAATATTGTAAAAGTGCTCCCCCTCTCCCTCCTGCTCTCACTCATCTACTCACACCTTGGCATGTGCAATGTTTGGTCTGCACACATGTAGCCAGCAAGTTGCAGCTCCAATAGCAGGCAGTGGAACAAGGCAAACCCTCCAAAATCAAAGGTGCTTGGGCATCATGCAGCTGAAATGAGCAATTACCTTCAGTCTGTCTGTAAAAGCCCAGGGTGTAGTGGGGGTAGGGTGAATAACCCTTCCTTTATTGATAAAAGTAATG
>NW_009917735.1:0-2833 GCF_000696875.1 Nestor notabilis | reverse complement strand
AGGGAAAGCAGCGACTTGCAGCAGCATTTCTTCTACTCGTTATAAGAAGTGAAAATTCAAATGTGATGGGGAAAACAGATTAATTGTGAGGGTCTTAATTAAAATCACTGGGAGAGGTATTGCATTACAGTGCAAAGCAGCAGACGAATATGACCCTTCTGTGAACTTCTCAACCCTACTAGAAGCATAAATTTGAAGTCTCCTAGCGGAAAAGTGTTCTGGCACTGAACTGGTGTCTACAATCAGGATTTTGTCTGCAGGTATCAATGCACAAAATCTCTGCCTCGTGGAGCTCTGACTCCCCTGAGGCTTCTTATGTTTTGCCTTCGTTTGCTATAGCCCATGTCAGAGGGTTTCTGTGGCCTGGCTCGGCTCTGGCTGCTCCCTTCTCCTCCCAGCCTGGAGCGTTTTCTTGATACACAGGGAAATACTCTCACAAGGAGGTGGTGAGAAAGACCACGGGAGCTGGAGCGGAAAGGAAAGCTGCGTGCTGCAGAAACACTTGCTGAAGATATATAACTTTTGTCTGCTACCAATTGTCACAAATAGTTAAGGCAAGCAATTTATGGCTGCGTAGCTCACACTTAACCTGCTAGATTTCCATCTCTGACTCCTACCTGGCATGTAGCACTGATTCCTCCTGATTTTTAATTCAGAGCAAAATGAACATTGTGAAACAGATGCACTCCCCTTATTTAAGGAAGGGTTTGGGGTTTTTTGGCTCCTTCATCATTAAGCAAACAGTTTTGCTGAGTGACAGCTGTTTCTGCTCAGAAACAAGACACACAGTTTGGCTTTGTTTTAATCCTGGGATGTTTATCACAGGACACTGAAGCGTACATCCTTCATTTTCCCCTTCTCTATCTCTCTAAAGCTTTGGGGTTGAGAAGGAGCAGGAAGAGGAAGGGTTTTCAAAGGGATGTTTCACTGCTAAAAGTTCAGCATGGCTCTCATATGTGATTTCCCTGGTTGGCAGCTTTATAGCTAAAACCTCTGTTTTAAAACTGGTGCACACTGGTGATATCATGAACATGCCACATGGTGTCTGATGGCCTTTAGCGACAGCAGATTTATAGCATTTTCCCTCATAAAAATCCTCTCTGTTACCAAAAGAGGTCCAGCTGGAGTTACGAAATCACTGAACAGAGACCCTGCTACAGTGAAGAAGTCTGGCCTTTTCAGTAAGTACCCTTGATCTGCTGCATGCGCTGCACATCATAACCTTGCACCCTGGAAATCACACGGCATCTATGTGGTACCCGTGGAAAGGCTCCTTTGTTCCTGTAGAGAAGTGGGATATGATAGCACTTGTGGTCCTTGTGTGCTGCTTAGCAATTAATAGGAAGTTCATCTTATTCAGTTATTACCAAGTTTTATTAAAGTCTATGCATAAGATGTAGTTAAAAGTCTGTGGGCCAAAGGCCCCCATCCTAACTGTGAGATATTGCACCCCTGATGCTTGAATGCCTCCAGATAGACACAGTGCCTTCTTGAGAGCTTGGGAAGCAGTTAGTGGAGCTTAGATGACACCATGGACAAGTCTTAGTTAATAATTCTTCCCTTTGGAAATGTATTCTGAATCTGCTGTGATTGTGTCGTGGTTCAGGACTGAACCCAGGTGGTCGTGTCGTGGTTCAGTCTGAACCCAGGACAGACTGACCACTAATGGCTTTTGTGTTGCTCACTGTGAAATTCATAGGCAGTTAGGGGAATGGAGACAGATCTGATAGCTAATTGCTGCAAAATTCATCCTCCTAATGGTGGAAACCCAGAATTCCTCAGCTGAAATCCACAAACATCTTCATGTTAAACTAAAGAGGTCCCCCTGTGGCGCCTGTGTGGTGAGGGTGCTTACACCACGGTGGTGATGTGTGACACTACAGGGCAAAGAGAGGATGGTGGGGGCAATGGCTACCAGACCTGTGAGCCAAATCCTCAGCTGAGACAACTGAGTACAGGGTCTGGGCAGACCAAGAAGAGCTTGGTCCAACTCCTTGTTGAAAACCATGTTGAGACCCTGCTTGTCTCCAGTAACCAAGAAGGCCTGAAGTAAAGATGTCTTTAGAGAGCATCCTAGTGCTGTAAGATTCTGGTAGTAGATGGGCACAGGCCTGCTCCTCTGTGGTGTCCAGTGTTGTGCTCGCACTCTCATTTGAAGACCTGTAGAGCAGCTGGTTCTCCTCTGTTTACGTGCTTGCAGGTTACTCCTGGAGAGATTCTGATAGGACACAAGAGGAAAATTTTTCCCAATGAGAACAATCAGCCATTGGAATAATCTCCCCAGGGAAGTAGGGGATTCCCCAACACTGGGCACTTTTAAGATTCAGCTGGACAGGATGCTGGGCCATCTTGTCTAAATCATGCTTTGCCAAGAAAGGTTGGACCAGATGATCCTTGAGGTCCCTCCCAATCTGATTCTATGATTCTATTGCTTGAGTTTCTTAGTGAAAATATCATATGTGAAAATCCAGCCACGCTCATAAGCAAGAGGGATTTGAGTTCACTTCAACACACACAATAAGAAATAACTTCTTATGTCAATGTCATCAAAATGAGTTGCATTGTATGGATATGATGGGTGTGAGATCAGAGAGGGATCTGGTGTGGTCTGATTGTTCACTTGCTTTAGTTCTTTGGAGGACAGTTAGTTCTGTTTGGAAGGCTGGTACTTGAAAGGCATTTCTGTAAAGATATAGAGATCTTTTTAGATACAGATAGATGCAGATGCAGAGATACTGATATAGGTATAGTTATAGGTATAGGTATAGATATAGATAGATATAGATATAGGTAGATATAGATTGATATAGATATAGATATAGATATAGATATA
>NW_009917734.1:53274-72677 GCF_000696875.1 Nestor notabilis | reverse complement strand
CAAACCATTCTATGATTCTATGACTACATGATCTTAGTAACTGAGTGTGACCTTATAATATATAGAGCTGAATGGCACAGTTACATAAACACAAGGGAAAACAGGCTAGGAAACAAAACATCCTTACAAACAACGTCTTAAATGACACTATCAAAATTTGTATAGGCTAATAAGCTTGCACTTCAGCAAGCAGTTACTGTAATCAACAGCTTTAAAAAAAACCCCACAACAGAAGACAGAATATAAGCCAAGTTATTTCTGAAGTTGCATGTCCATTTGTATTGTGTTCTGGTAAACAGTCTGGGGAATTTTATAAAAAGAAATGTGTGGCATTTTCAGACGAGAATGACTATTGTGAAAAAATGAATATAGAATTATATTAGTGAATTAATGTTTATAATTAT
This sequence comes from Nestor notabilis, assembly GCF_000696875.1. Lineage (NCBI taxonomy): Eukaryota > Metazoa > Chordata > Aves > Psittaciformes > Psittacidae > Nestor > Nestor notabilis. The sequence continues at coordinate 72,273 of NW_009917734.1, read as the reverse complement.
AATCAGGCTTCAACAGCAATTGTAGCTATCAGTAACTAATTTATGCATTTCTTAAAAAGAAAAAATGGAAATGAAAACCCCAAAGCCTTCCCTCACTTAAGTTCTTTCAGCCAAAGGAATAATGTTTACATGCATGAATTTAGATATATAGAGTAACTGAGTGTTGTCTTCCTCAGTCAGAAAGAAAAACATAATGCAAAACCACAAAAGTTTAATCGTTTTTTTGCTATTGAGGGATTGTGCATGGGAGAATAGAAATGAATAACTTACAGGCCTTGTCATGGGCAGTAATTGTTTTCACCCACCAAAGTGGGTTGGACCTTTGAGGCTCAGCAGTTACCAAACTCCACATGTAAGTCGGGTGTCCCTTGTTTGCTGGTTAATGGCTACTTGTGCTTGGATGTTTAGGGAAAGGATGGAATGAGTTTTCAGCTTAACCACTTAGGAAGAAATAACAGAATCCCACAAAAATACTAAGTCTTCCACTTCCAGCTTCCATTTATCAATCAGTAGAACATGAGAAAGGATGACTGTCCAAACAGTGATTTATTTGCTGCTTACAGAAGTCCCCAAAATACTGTCAATGGTATCCTATGTATGTGTCAGACAGCCATACACTGAGCCAAGAATTATACATGATTTAAGACCTCCACCTGGATTTTTGTTTTAAAAAAGGATTTTCTCAGCAGCAGATTAGAGAGGATCTGTGTTTACTGCTGTAGTTCACTGTAGCTCATCTCATTAAGTTGATGGGTGTTGCTCAAGGGAATAAATCGATCAATATGGTACCAAGTTAAAAAATAAAAAAAAAGCACATTTATTTTATTTTAGAAGAGTGGATTCTCCTCCTGAGCTCTAGAAGCAGGTTCTCAGCAAGTGCTCTGTCATCTGGGAGTCAGAGAACAGCTTGAGAAGACAGCACATACCACGTTACAAGCAATTAGAAAATGTTTTCAGAAGATACTTGCCCATACCTTATTCCTCTGACTCCATAGTCTATTAATGTCTACATGATGCTTCTTCAGGAGTTAGACCTGCTGCTGCTGTTCTCTGGTAAGTGTCTTTGCATGACACCCAGGCAGCGTATGCATGAGGAAGCCAAATGGCAACAGGATTTTGGATACAACCAAGTGAGGGGGAAAGAGAGGAAGAAGAGACAGGTTAATCCCTGCCCTCTTCCACCACAGAGTCCCTTTTTCATCAGTCTCCACTAGACCCTCACTCATGCTTGTGGAGAGGGCAGGAGCCCAGCTCCTGTGCTGGAGAAAAGGGGCAGAGCCTGACTATGCAGCCAGAGAAGTGCCTCAAAGCAAGGCTCTTCTGCTGCATCACCCCTTGCTGCTTACTAATGGTCATGAGTATCACGTGATTCCCTTGTTTCTGCAGGCCTGATTATTGTACACACATGGACCACTTTTCCACACCTTTTCATTTGTGTGCCAGTGTCCTATCCACATGTTATGATCCCATGAAGCCTCCCCTCTTCCTTCAGATGAGGAATGTTGTATAGTCCACATCTGCTTATACCAGATGCTCTGTATCACCTATTTCAGGAACCTTTTTCTAGCGTCTTTTCCACCCATCCTTCCTGTCTAAAGCAGTTTGTCAGTCTCCCATTTCAGGCATTTTACTGCTTCTGCACACTCATCCTTATTGTCCCGGGTTTTGTCCAACTCCTTCATGCTTTTATGTGCTTTTTCAGTCCTCCAGTGCCTTACACCAGTGCCACTGCTATACTCCTGTCCCTGACATAATTTTGTCACTCTCCTAGGTTCAGAAGCAGTAGTAGCCATTTTTTCTCCTTTCTCTCTCCAGGGGGCAAAAAAAATTCCTATCACGTATCTTGCATAACCACTGAAAATGGCATAAGAAATGCAATTTCCATCTGTATTTCATTATTGACAGAGATTATAACATGATAAATACAGTTACAGTTTGGAATTTTGGGCTGGGAGAGCCTGAAAGAAGCATACTGTGAAAAGCCCCCAGATCCTGAAATAAGCTTGTGGCACATGAGCAGGCCACAGTATTTAACGTTTCTAGGTAAAACTGGAGAACGTAACATGGACTGAAATGCCAGAAAAAGCTGTAGCTTTTACAAGGCTTTGAACACCTAAATATCAGTAGAAAAGCCTGATGTAGTCTTCCTCATTTATGTTTTGTGAAAAATCTCATCCTACATACTGTAAGATTGCTATTCCCTTGACTTCTATAGAGTAAGACTGAATAGTCACATCTTCATTCATTGTGGGTGCCCACACGAGCCTCAGGCTGACCATGTGACAAAAGCAGGGGCACAGGGACCAGCTCTAAACCCCTTGTAAAGGGAAGCATCAAGAAGTGTACCACAGGGAGCTGCTTAGTGAATACTTCGGGCCCAGGGAGTTTGTTAGTGTGAATATGGTGATGTGTAAGAGTAAGGGCTGCTGGCTTTCAGCCAAAATATCCCCACGGTGCTTCACTGATCTGCGAGGGTGGACTGGCTTGGGTCAGTAACTCCAGGACTGCAGAGTCTGACATCTTTTTAACTGAACTGTGCTTTCCTATAGCCTGGCACTTATATGTCTGTATAATCTACGCTTGTTTAATCTTAAATATTTCATCCCTAGTTCTCTAGTCAGTATAGCTGCCTGCAGAAAGAGCATCTCTGCCAGTGATGTCTCCTGGTGTAATGAACAGCAAACATGATACAAGAATAGCAAGAAGCACCACAAAATATTCATATATATATATAATGAAAACAGGTGTTTGTTGCTGTGCTGGGAGGGGCAGTATTGTTTACTGTATAAGCAACCATAAGCGTGGGGGCTGCTTTTCACTTTCCTAATCCTTCCTTGACATACTTGGTCTGTTGCATGACAACTAATCTACTTCATGCATAAACTATTAATCAGCAGCACTAGCATTCATCATGCAGTTTACTGTCTTTATCTAGGCACTATTTTCATTTGGAAAACAGTTTCCATTAGAAAGACATTCTTAGCAGAATTACTAAAAAGACTGCAATTTTCACATAGGCATCAGGGCATGGTATGGTGATTTCCTTGCATGGTAATAATGCTACAAGGACAGTTTGTGAAGAAAGCATTCTCCATTTTGGAGATCTAATTGCCTAAGTGATTATTAAAGAAACGTAATACAGGGACAGAAATGATTTCACAGACTATATTTTTTAGCAGCATTTTTTATCACTCAATTCTTCTCCCTACTCCCTCTCTAACTGTCAACGTTTTCTTTTTCCCTTGGCTTACAAAGATGGGAGGTTGACAATGCCAGCGGTAGAATTTCTCTTTTTATCCACAAAAATTTACAACACAGTTAATGGCATATTTTCAACCCACCCTGTGCTATCAAGTCAGGCTTTTTATTTAACCAGCATCAGCCCAAAACAGGTCAGGTAGCAAGAACTCAAACATTAAAATCTTTTAGAAAAGTTTCCATGTGGAAAAAGTGACATCAGTGTTACTTACGTCAGCTAGAACATGGGATAAGGAATTGTTAGTTTCTTTTGGTTTGATTCTGTGGTTATATAGCTCCAGTGACCCCAGATGAGAACTGTAGCCAGAGAAGTTCTAGTGAGGTACTCCACTCATGGACTTCAGCACATCTGTAGCTAAGCAGCGAAGATTAGGTACATGAAGGTTAGGTACATAAAGGTTAGGTCTGTGGGTTTGGATTTACCTGGAGAATTATAATTATCCTAGGACTATGTAGGAGTCTCTGGATTATTAGAGAAGACTATTTCAATCCCTTCTTACTCAAGACTTGGTCCCACAGATCAAGGGCCAATCAGCCAGAAGAGCTTCAGCTGAACTCTAAGCAGATAACATTATGTTTCTCAACACTTCTGTGAAGGGATTGTTTTTACAGCGATATTATACCATTTTGCAACTCCACAACGTGCTGACCTCAAATACTTTATGCAGTTCTTATTTCCCCATCTAAGAACAAGAATGTAGTATGATTACAAAAGATACCTATGGGGAGACGAGCACAATCAAAGCTATTCCACAACTTCCATATAAAAGAGCGAATTATATTAAAACTCTTCAGACTAGAGTGAATTGAAAGGTAATATACTACAGGTCTACCAAACTGCTATTGACTTGACAGAAAAGGAAATAAATCAGTAGTTATCTGTACTGATATAAAGAGGGGACATTGAATAAAACAGATGTGCTGTTTTCAAAATAAAATGAGAAACCTTTCTATGCTATGAAAACTTTAGCCATAGATATAGTGATGTTCAGAAATCGTGCAAGTTCATTCAGCCACTGGGGGGAGAGGGGAACAAACAAATGAAAATAACAGAATAAAAATTATTTTAGGGTTATTAAATATAGAAATAATCTTATCACAAGATTGTCCCACTTCCTCATCACTAGTCTAAAAGGTGCTTACCTCAGTCCAGTACAAGCATAGGGGGTGGAAGATCAGGACCTAGAGATGGAGTACTGCCACTGGTAGTGAGTTTTGTATGTAATGCAGCTATTGGAATTTATAATCCAGAATCTTTGATATGCTGTTAGTGTTGCCATATGACAGGAAACTGCATATGCAGAGACCCTCATCTTAATAAGCATCTGGGTCAAATTTGTTAATGATTGCTTTAAACTTCCAATAAGAATGGCTTGCTAGCAGCACCCCAGCTACATTAAGGACGGATGAATAACCACTTACCGCACTGTCAGTGTATAAATGACAGAACAGAAGACAACAGCCAAATGGGAAACAGAGTGGTTTGAATACTTCATTTCCCATTACTGAATCTGACTTGCTTGGTGTCATATGAGGGAGACAGAAATTAAATAGAGCAGCAAAGGAGCAATGATGACTACTGTTCCTCTCCCTAGAAACCAGCCCATTACTGTCATTTGTTACATGTATAACCAAGCCACAGTCCCACAGTACCTGAACAGGGTCCCGCTGCTAGCTTCAGCTGACAGTCTCTGACAAGCCAAAGTAATGATTTAGGCCCAAAGTCCAGCCAAGGACACCAATCAGGAGACAGGACAGAAACAAGTTACTACCCAAGTCTGATGTCCATTCAGGACGTGCAGCTAGAAATAGGGTTGGAGAGAAAGCTACCTACCACACAGACACAATACCTGCCCAGGAAAATCAGTTAGCATGCCAGAGCCAAACTTAAACAAGGCTCCTGCGCCTATGAGCAGAAGATGTGATGGGGATCCCAGGTGATGCTGCAGCCAGGGACCTGACAGACACCAGGGAAGCGTGTGCAGCAGGAACAAGCTAAGCCAATGTTTTTGATTTGACAGCCTCCTGTTCACAGAGGAAATCAGGGGGATACTTCTGAGTCCCACTGAAATCCCTGCCCACTTTGCAATATTTGCAAGCTCAAAAGGAGCAGGCATTCTTTTAAACTTAGCAAAAAGTCAAACTTTTTCCTGTTAAGGTCAGTAATAAAATTCCCATTGATTTCAGTGGGGTCAGGGCTTTACCTAGCTGTTTCTTTTCCTAAGCTGCTGTTTTGAAGTCCAACATGGTAATAAAAATAATTAGAGGAAGTGCCACAGACTCTTTTTCCAAGCCTTTTCTGGAAATCGTGGGGATGCCTCCTATATCAGTGCATTTTATACTCCCTCCTTTGACCCTTGTGTCAGGCTAATGGCTTTCTGATTGAGAGTCAGATAAACCTGCTCCAGAGCACATCAATATCACTGCCTTTCGGCCAGAGGTCTGGGTCAGCGACATGTGCATGAAATATGCCTTTCCTCCTGACCTACTGATGGAAAAACGTTGTGCTACTGTAAGCTGGTCTGAGTTAAAGACAGCCTAGCAAATGAACCAAAGGAGTGGGGTCCTTCCCATGGTAATTCTTTATCCCCAAGCTGTTTGACCATCTTTATCAGAAACTTTTACTGCCAATGCCTTTAATCTATCTGTTTCTGTAAATGGATGAATACTGTTAGTGTCTTCTTGTCATAGTCCTGGGGATCTGTGGTTGTTTATTTTTCCTTGAGAAGAATAAATAAACTGGGACAGTGTGAGTAGTAACATGCCAAGAGTTTAAACACATGAAATGCATACCTCTGAGGGTCATCATTGTTCAGTGTGCACAAAGTAATGGCTCCTAAGGTTACCCTCTGCTCTGCTCTCAGTGTCGTGTGCACTCAGGCAGTCAGAAGTATGTGGCCATCCATCTTGTAGCTAGGAACTATGGAACTGACACAACGCGTGGGACTTAGATATCTACCTAAATTTAGCAGTGAATGCATATGTGCACTAGCTGTCCAGTCCATAAACTTAGAGCTCCTTAGGGAGTTCTTCAGCTGACTATTCAGTTGCCTAATCATGTCTATCTAGTGACCTTTTTGATGTCCCAGGATACTTCACCTGGCGACCGTTTTACTGCTCTTGAAGGGCAAAGATTTTCTGTAGGTCTTGTACCCACCCTCCCCTGGTTCTGTCCCAGGTGTCCTAGAGCATCTCAAACAGCCCTAGACATCTCTCTTTAGGAGATCAAATGCCTCTCTTCTTTATTTATCTTAGGATAAGGTAAATTTTTCTCTTGGCTTCATTGACTCTACTGACTAGATCTCCACTAATTACTCTGGAAGTTTAAGATGCCCTGGCTCATAGCAGACACTTAAATTCTGGTGACTTTCTGTCAGAAGCCTAATCTTTGTGCCCATACATAAAAGCTCCTGAACCTTCAGGATCACAGTATTTCTCAGCATGCCCCAGTTTAAAGACTACTTATTTGTGTCAGTTTGCCCCTCTAATCACAGTGTTTAGTGATGCCAGTGTTCTCATATGGGCCCTTGAAAGGGATTTAAAGTGTGTTTTGCACTGACAAAACACAATAGAGATCTACTGTGAGTTTTCCTTTAAAACATATTTACTTATCCAGGAGGTTTTGTTTATGTATTTGGAAACTTGCTCAATAGTAGCCTTAGGAAGACCTGTTGTGCCACAGAAGAAAGTATTTTTTCTAGTTGGGATTTCTGTTAATTCAATCACTACCTTTGCTTATAAATGCCAAAACCTCATGGAGCCTTAATTTTGCTGGAAGACCTTTCTATTATTATTTGATATTATCATATTATAATATATTATTAATATCTTGTACAGTATTTTCCAGTGTCTTCACAAGAGCACCCTTATGTTAATAGACATTATTACTCCTTCAAAGTTGTGTAACACTTTCAGTATGCTGCTCTGTGTAGTTTATTTGTGCTAATCTGTGAAATACTGAGGAGTGAGTAGAAGTTGCACAGTCTCTGTAGGTATGTGTTCAGCTCTGACACTCTTGAGGAGTTAATGATTTTGGGTAGAACAAAGGAAAGATTTCTCTCCTGCTTTCCACTGAGAAGACATGAAACTGCTCCCTGACCATGAAAAGAAGACAGAATTTCATTAATAGTCATCTCCTCAGACTAGCCAATAGCTCTGTTAACAAACAGCAAGCTGTATTTAGATACTGTTGTTACCCTAAATACCAATAGAGCTTTGCAGTCTTGCAGAGGAGACCTAAAAAGTTTTTATTTTATTTTTCCCTTCCAAAGAAGACAGTTGACACACAGGCAGCAAGACTCCATTGCATTGTATATGGATTTATATATGTGAATTAAGTTTTTTTCTTTTATTTTTTTTAATGCATGCTACTGCACTTTATTGTTTGGAAAATGACACATGATATTAATATCAAAGATCTTACAGCAATGCACGTACCCAGGGGACAGAGTCTAAGCTTCAGTGTGTAAATTTAATTTGATCATTTCCTGACTCGTGCTTGGCTGATGCTAACCCATTCGTTTTCTCATAAAATTAGTGTTTATAGAGAGCATGTACAAACATAGTCTATATTTCATTCCATTTTTGTTTGAGTTATTTTGTATTCTAGTGCATCTGTTTCTACTGAACTCCTTTTGGCATAACTGATATATGTTACAAAAAAAAAAAATCTTATTTTTCTTTATCCATTAAGAAATCTACTCTTTACTTATAACCTCCAGACTTGCTAAACTGGAGTGAAATTAGTGCGTTTCAATGGCTGTATGAAAGCTGCTTCACTGAACGCATTTGGGGGAGGCAGCAGTAGAACCATCTGCAGATATCAGCATCTGTGGCAGTTTTAGCAAGACAGCCATTTGGTAACAGTCTTTTAAAACTAAAATTGTCCTGACTTTCATGAAAAGGCAGACACTGTTAGTTGCTTTTGGTGCTGTATGACACCTGGAATGTTCTGTAGGTTTTTTACCAATTTTGTGTCCCATTTCTTCATGAGGCAGTCAGAACCACTCCTACTGCTTTAATGCTGCAGTCGTTATTGGAATGGTTATTGTATACCCTCTGCTACCTCCTCCAGCTCCAAGAAAGTATTTCCAATAGAAATAAAGGGTCAGGCTTAATTTTCTACTCTTTTTGTCTGTTTTGCCTGCTTACTTTTTGGCACAGGACTAATTCTGCTTGAGCTTTAAGCCAACTGTTTGATAGTGAATACTGGACCTTCCTATAGTTTTATGAGTAAATGGTTTCTAGTTGTTTTCCTGTGCAATTCATGAGACCAGCCAAAGCAGAACATACATACCCAGTATGCAAATAAGGCCTGTATTATAATTCTACAAGATCTAGAATAACCCCCTGACTTCACTGTTGTTCAGCCTCTTGAGCAAATCTTAGCCTTTTGGTGGCCAGGTTCTCCATTTGGAGGTACAGGTAGTTCCTTCTTAACTTCTCAGAGAAATCACTTGCAAGCTCATGACAGCTAATTCTAACCCTAATATTTTCAATTAGCATGTTGGACAGCACTTGTGAAAGAATAATATGAAAAGCTGTGATTCAGATGGTAGGGGTTAGTTATCGCATATAGTTGAGGGGAAAGAGCAAGTTATAATGAAATTTTTTCCTTTGGGATAGTAGCATGCATGAGTCCCTCCCTAGCGCTTAGGCTCTCCTACATTTTAAATTGATGTTCTTCCTTAACATCATACATAAGCATGTGTTTTGCTAAGTTGAGCAACAGATTTCAATGCTCTGTGGCACTGCAACCTATGAGAGCAACTTAGCTTCTACATGCATTTAAGAAAAATGGTTTGATTTGTTTCAAACCAGAAATGGTTAACTGGAAAAGCACAGCCCAGCACCACAGGCTCTCAATGTGCAAGTGCTTTAATGACCCTCAACTTTTAAAAATTTGTCAGACATAAAAGCAGTACTAATCCGATTAGTAACTGTGATTGAGTAAATCTACTGTAAAAATGGACCGTGCCCTGTTTTGAACATGATACCATGCTGGTCATTTGAGAGCTGCCACTGTGGAACATAAAAGTCTCTTTGATGGAATATTTATTTCATGAGTTAAAAAAAAGGGATAATATAGTATTGTTTGTTTTCAAAATCACTTGTAAAATTTTATTAGCCAAGGAGCCAATATTCAAAACAGTCAAGAAAAGACTTATGCTGTGCAGTAAGAGATGAAAGCTCATCAGAGAGGAAATCAAGTGGTTAAGTCCAAGAATTGCTTGCTCTACTTCTTTTAGCTGCAGCGCCCCATAGGAATAAAAGGAAGAGAAGTATTTTGGAAAGCCGTATTTGCTAAGTTGAAAAAGTCAGCACTCTGTTGTTGTGTGGCCTTGGAAACTCTCATTGAGCTTTCTATCTGCCCTCCAGAATATTTCTGCATGTCACTTTGGCTGTCACAGCTACTAATTTTAAAGCAGAGAAGTGTCTTCATTCCTTGGGGCCCACATGCACTGCAATTAGTCTTATTATAAAATGCCAAAAAATCTCTGGCAGTTAAAATAAAGTCCAGGGAAATGTCCACACCACTGATGAATGAGTTCCTTGAAAAGAAGTAGAGATGGGCATGAGCCACGACATTTGGATCTCAATCCAGGTCTGGAAAACCTGAGGACTGTGTTTTGGCAGGGTCCACTATACATATAGAAGGAGATCAGCAGCGACATTCGTATCCAGATTTCATTAACTTTATTTTAAGTGCATGCATATGTATACAGGCGCATGGTTTACAATTGTTATCCAAACTTCAAATAGAACAATAAATAATATTGCATGTAAAACGTCTCATTTTTCATTCGCCCACATGTAGTGGTATTTCCTTTCTGGTCAGAGTGTCTAAGAGGTTGTCTTGACAGGAATGCTTGACCAGCCCCTCTTGCTCGAACATTAACATTCTATTTACCTAATTAAATATTAGGTCAAGTTGTTTGCATGGTGGAACATGCCAGCTAGTGAGAGAGAAAAAAAGACTTTCCTAAGCCAGAAAGTGCATTTTTCAGACATGAGATGCAATTTATCACCCCAACTGAAAAGGTTTTCATTTTTTGAAGGAAAATTAATTCAGCTTGTAGGCTTTCATTTTTTTGTTGCCAAAGTGAAAAGAAAAGAATAAATTTGGAGGATATATGGAAAGCTGCATTTGTCCTGCAACGTCTCTTGCTTCATGTTCAGTTTGTCTTCATTTTTGAACAGAAAGAGTCATTTAAGACTGTATGTGGGAGAGGCTGTCAGGACATTGGTCCTGCTTTTTCCTCCATGCCAGAGTATTCGTTGTTGCAGGGGATTGGAGTCCAGACTTCCCTCTGTCCCACAGTCCTGGACCTGAAACTTTCAGTGCCCAGGGAATTTTCCGAACCACTGTAATACAGTAATTCCCATTAAGAAGTGAGGATGTGTCCCCCTCCTTACATGGATCCATGGAGGAGCTATGGTGATGCCGATGGACCTGTGCCAGTGGGGGACCCTGGGGCACCCACAAGCAGCAGGTCACCAAGGGTCACCAGGCAGGAGCAGCCACACACCCCATATCCCACAGCCGTGCTGCTGCGCTCTCTCTTTGGGAAGCCAGCTTCAAATTGTGCCCATGCCCGCAAGATCTTGCCATAAACCAACTATCTCCTAGCTCTGGACAGCTATTGAGCATGTGTGAGAGAAATCCCTGTTGCAAAGTCCTGACATGGTGGGAAGGGGAGGGGGGGAAGCCCTGAGTGCTGCCAGTGTGCACAAGTGAGGCTTTAATCTCTGATTGTGGAACAACCCTCTGCAGTGAGTTTTGCTGAACACTCGCTGTTAAATACACACTTCTTTGATCAAAGTTCTTGAACTTACAATTTAATAGTGGTTGAAACAACATTTGTCATTGTTTCAATTGTAATAAACACAGACGATTGAAAATTTTCCCTCCATAGGCTGTGCTTTACTCATTGAGGAGAAAGAAAAATAGACATTTTCAACCACTCTAACCTATGATTCAAGCTCTTCAAATTTCATAGATTCATAGAATCACAGAATGGTTTGGGTTGGAAGGGACCTCATCTAGTTCCAACCCCCCTGCCATGGGCAGGGACACCTTCCACTAGACCAGTTGCTCAAAGCCCCATTCAGCATACTTGTACATGTGTACGTGTGTTTGAGCATATGTAGATACATACATATATTTTAAAGATATTTCCAAAGATCATGCTTAAAAAGACAGATCTGTGAAAATTAAATAGGAGGCTAAAGGATATTTTAACTAGGCTGGGGTAAACTTTCTAAAGGGTAAATACCAGTTGTCTTTATTCCAACCCCTCTGGTCCCAACCCCAATAACCTGCATTTGTGGTAATCATTTTTTTCTAGGTTTAATCTTAATTGATTTTTTTCCAGCTGTTCCACAGGTGCAAACTCTAAAGACAAAAATAATTGTCACCACGATGGTTTATTTTGATAATTTTCCTCATCAGATCTTTCTGTAATGGAGGCAATGTAGAGATGCTCAGCTTACGAATATGAAGTGAGGTAAATAGCAACTTCCTAGGGCTGAAAGAATGGCTCATAAAAAGATAGATTAGTACCTGGAAGAGTTTGCACACTGCTCCTCAAGACCACAGAAAAAAAATCTAGTACAATTACTTTCTTTTAAATATCATATGATTGACTCTATAAAAATAGAAAGGAAACAGTGACTATAGCACATACTTACTGAGATTCTAAAACAAATCTTTGATCTTCAAATAGTTAATTTATGACATAAATTCTCTATTAAGCAATTATACATATGCACAAGGACATGGAGCAATAAATTATAGTATTTTAGTGTACAGTAACTTCAGTGGAGTCAAGTCTGGAAATACAAAGTAGATGGCAAAATAGTCCCAGTATTATATGATATCCATGAAATGTTATGTCCTAAAAGAATGTGGCACAAATCAGGCCTGTTAAAACACAATATGGATTTTCTCACCATCATTTTGCTTCCTGACACAAACTGAACTTGATCCACTATTCTCTTACACTTCCAGCATGTTCTATTCCAGTATTTTTCGAAAACAGACTATTTGCTAGAAAAAGCTCTCTTTATATTGAAACATAGGATTTGTGTATTTTCATCTTTCTGAACTAGGAAATCCCAAATGCATGGTGTCCCAGGCTGCTTGTTAAGGATGATGGTGTGTGTTGAGTGAGCCATGAACAACTCTTTGTTTCACTTCCAGTTTTATAAATAGAGCTCACTTACAATCTCATAAACTTCATTCTGTCCCAAGGCCTTTCTGCATAACTTCATTTACACGTGCACAGATTGAGCATTTAAGAGGTTTCCTTTAGTTTGATAATGATCTATTAGGACTGATTATAAAATTAAAAAAAATAATAAAATCAGGTATCTAGTACAAATATTCTTTCACATAAACAACATATCACCTCGTTTCACTGTGGTCTCATTTCTGGATGGGGTATCACATTCATAACATTGTTTTAGGGCAATGTGACTTGCTCTTGTTACATAGTGTTTTGGAGCTTCCACTCTTTTGAAAATACAGAGCACCAGATCTTGAGCTTTTTTCAGCAGATCCTTCTCAACAGAGGCCACAGTTGTAAATTAGATGAAATTTTACACTCAGGTATATACGTGTGCATGTGTGTGTGGGAACAGAGGTGGAAGGATGGTATTAGTAGTGGGGATTTACACCATCCTGGTCATTTAAAAACTGCATTCAGCATGTCACTGGTTATTATTTAGGCTTCTTTGTTTTCAAGCTGCGATATATCTCTGATGGCAATTCCTGACTGCTTGCCCACACTCTTTCATTTTAAATTCCTTCCGAGGCTTCTGTCTTACAAAACATTATGCATCTTCCTAACCTTACAGTACCTATAACAAATGGTATTCTCTCTGGTGTGACCCTGGGTTTATGACCATGGCTTGTGAGGTGCCCCTCACAGAGCAGTGGAGGGGATGGTTGTGACTGCTGCCACAGTGTTCCACAGCAAGATGAGTTGGGTAGGGGAGAGATACTGAGAGTAAATAGATTGAGGATGATCGTGGTTGCTGCCTTACACCGGCATCTGAGTCAGATCTGACTGAGTCAGTCAGTGATCTGGCAGAGTCAGACAAGGGGAGGGAAGAGGAGCATGCCAGGTAGGAATAAGTATATCCCAGACACAGATATTTGCTGTCACTGCTAGTGTTGCCACCCAGAACAGGGCTGTCGTAGCAGTGGTGGCTTGAAGTGGCTGGAAGGAGTCCAAGGGAGCAGGGAAATTTACTGGGGAAGAGAAGAGGTGCTGCAAGGAAGAAAGGACAAAGGACTTCTGGAAAATCTCTCTCTTGCCAGATATACCAAACACCGCTTTATTCCTCTGTTTCTTTATTACTTTTCTGCTAAACTTCTCTGTAATCAGTTTCCCAAAGCTATTCTCCAACAAAGGAACAAAAGGAAAGTCTGGTCACCTACTAGTGCCACATTGAACCCTGAGGCACTGAGCAGGTGGTGGGACTGGATTGTGCATAGTCTGTAGCATGGGAGACTAAGCATGTAAGTGAGGCCAGGTATGTAAAAAGAGGCAATAATTTGATATATCTTTTCATATTATCAAGAAGAGGAAACACGAGGTCCACAAATTCTGGTTCATATCTGAAGAGGAACTTACATGCAGGAAAGTTTGTTGCTTCATTTGCCAATTCTATCGACCAGTCTAATAGTGAAAACATTGATCTCTCTTGAAACTGTGCCTCACTTATTTAATATAGACTGACAGTCCCATATCAGCAACATCTGAAGTGCCCCAGAAGATAAATACCATATTACATCCTCTCAAGTAAAAAATACAAATGAGTTTGTAGCCATTTTACTCATCTGTAAAATGAGCCCCATGATCTCAGTCCATGAGCTGAAATAACTGGAGACAACACAGACACAACAGTTTTAGTCTTCATGCCAAATCCAGATTGTTTTCAAAGCCTCAACTGATGTCTTTTCTTTTTCACGAAGTTTCCTACTCACGATCTATTTCAGGTATGATACTGGAGTTTTCTGGAGCTGCAAAGAACCTGCAAAAGTATTACCACTGTTGGGTTCATCATGGATAGGAGCTTGTGTGTATTTATAAACAGCATGAATAATTATGGCTGAGAATATGCAGGCAGAAAAAGTAAAAAGTAAAGGTAAAAGTGTTTTAAAAGCCATATCTATATTAACATGTTTTGTCTTCTGAAGAACCTTACTTCCAAACAGGCATTCCCAGAGAAGGCTGCAATAGTTTACTGTTAAAAAAAGCCTGATTCTCTGTTAGCTGTTTACATCTGATGAGATCTACAGTATGCTTACATGTAACATCAAAGACTGACTCAGTCCCTGCACTCAGTCTGTTCCCACACTTGAAATGAATACCTTCTGAAGAAAGTTATATTCCACTGCTGCCAAAGGAGCCAACCCACTAACACAGCAACAGGATTCCACTGTGGATAAATATGTGGTTGAGCCACAGCATTGTTTTCTGATTAAGCAACAGTGATCATTAGCTCTAAATATCACTAAGCATTATCTATCCTAAATGTAATCTGATTTCTTATTTGCTGGAATCCATGTTAGTTGAACATCAGTTCAAGCACAGGAAAGTCTTTCAATCAACATTCTTTTTGCAGGAGGATAATGATGGAAGAAATATGGGAAATTCTTATTTTTTGGTGTTTATTTTTGGGATAGTAACCACAATTTTTTTTTGTCAGTATATTTCTGCAAGGACTGTATGACTGCTTGGAGTGCTGCAAAAACATTTAACATGGGGGAATAAAATGACAGGGATGAAAACTGTGAATGGACCAAGACTGAAGTTAAAGATGTCTCTTCATTGCTTTACACAGAGATTATAAATGACAGAAGCATGTAAAACTGTGTATTTACCTCATTTTCTGATTTGACTTTGCAAATTCATTCCTGTTAGTCAATCAGAGCCTCAGTTTATAAACCAGCGCTATTTTAATTTCTCTGCTGACCCAGCTGATTTGATCTCACCTATTTCCTTCTTGGAGGCCAGATACCACCCTCAGTTTAACCCATGTACACCATTTATTTATATTACGAGCCAACACACAGCCATACTAAGCCTCACAGCCATCCTGAAGCACAAGTCCTCAGAGACTGGTATCCCATCCCCTATGGGAATCTGCTCACTCCGAACCGCCTAAATCCTTGGGGTTTTAGGGAGCCAGTTTGCTATCCAGTTTTGCTACCTGATTCTGTGATGCCGGAGCTGCAGCAACATGCCGGGTTGTGGAGAGGCCCGTGGTACCCTTTGCATGCAGTTTAGCCTCGTTATCCTCCGAATGAAGGGCGCGCTTTGGGGTCCGGGTTCTCCCCAGCTCCACCCCCAGCGCTGAGCGGCTCTGGCCGGCAGGTGGCGCTGCCCCCTCGCGGGAGGGAGCCCAGCGCTTCCGAGCGATCCCCGACGTCGGCTTCCACCTTCACTCGGGGCAGTTCTCACGCACGGTTCCCATGGGCACCTCGCCCGAGGCCAGGGCTGCCCGCGGAGCTGCTCTTTATGCTTTGTAAAACGTGTACGTTATGATTTAGCAGCTGAATCTAACAGATTTAGCCTGCATCTAACAGAACTGATGCAACAAATGGTTGTTTGTTTTTTTAGGGAGCGTACAGATGTCACTTACAAAATGCTCACTACATAGAAGTGAAAAAATAGCACCAGACCACGTGCAGATATTTTACAGAAATAATGTCTAGCGTGGCAACATTTTCATATTTCTGGAAATTGTTTTACCTGACACTTCAAAAAAAGGAAAAAAGGGCAGTAATTCTGAGCTTTTCCAGTTTTCACAAAAACATATTCAATATTTTATGAAAACTAAGCGTATGGTGTCTCAAACTGAGAACTCCAAACTACTGGTTGCTTTTGAAAAACTAAACCTATAAGTGCTGGACCTCTTGCTGCCACTGTATTCACTGATAAAAATAAAGTAGCTCATATTGCCATCTGAAATATTTTGGCCTTGGGAGCAGACACAATTATGCTGTCTCATAAGATCATAGCCAAGTCAACAGTATTAGTTCAAACCTTTGTTTCTTGCTGGCCAAACCTAAGATCTGTGCTTAGATCTTAGGATCTGGAGAACGATGTAAGAAGTGATGTTCAGACTTGGTTTCAGATTCAAACATCTTCTGAGCTCAAAAAGAAGATGGAAAGAAAGGTAATTTGGACATGGTTTTTGGTTCACCCCTTTGTACATATGGGCCCCACAGAGATTTTTGGATCTGCATACAAGTGTCTATGAAATGCAGGAACTTTCAGATCCAGGCATTTGGTTTGGTTTGGATCTACCTCTGCTCTGAAGTGTTTGGGTGTTTACTTGAAGCTTGTCCAACCTGTCCACATTTTTTGAATTTGGAAAGCTGAGATCAAAAAGTGACCAACTGCTTTTTATTTTATTTGTGGTATTTGACAATTTCAATTCTCAACAGAGGCTAGAAATGGAACCTGCATGTTTCAAAGCTTCTAGCACTTCAGCTGGCATTTAATGTTGGGTAACAAGGACAAAGAATTGCGAGTGGGCCTGAATGGCCACAGGTGTCTCCTCCCTTCTTTTTTCTTGCACTCAGAGTATCAACAATGTGAAATGTTCTTACATGAAAAATTATTTTAGAAGGGGCAATATTAAGACAGCACATCCCCATAGATGCTTCTGTAAGAAATAGACCTTCCTACTCCTTGATTCACACATAATTTCCATTTTGTACAAGATAAGTACAAGGTTTTGTACAAGTCCATCTGTACAAGATGAGACTTACGAAATAGAAATCTGCTTTTGTTATGTGAGCCTTTAGTTCTCTGTACTTCTAGGCGTCTGAAATAAAAATCCACTGGCTTCAGAGAAGTTTTTAATCTTATGTCTAACATTACCTGAATTACAATACATTGTTTATTCCTCTTTCAACACTTGAAAAATGTAATTACGTAAAAATAATCAGAGCATCTGCACTGGTCCTTGGCTCCGGAATCCTTCCATAACCACACATAATTTTTATTTGAATTCTTACTCTGCATTAATTTTGTGCTAGGATAGTGCTTATAATCAACAAAATATGACTTTGAAAGTAACTGATGATCTGGTATCATTTGAATGTTTAATTAAAATCTATCTGTTTTCAGTGATGATTTCATGTTGCCCTTGTCATTTCACGCCGTACGTACTTTGAGTTGTCCTAATTTGTTAGAAGCCTATTTGTGTCCACACAAATTGTATTCTAGCAATGTGCATCCACTGTGTTCCCTTAAAATTGCACTGAAGTAAATATGTGCACAACTGGAACTTGAAGTATATGCAGGTTTTCCTTATGTAATTTATAAAACAAATTAGGGACAGAAAGTGAAAACTTGATGTTTTTATTGTAGAATGGAAACTGTATGTATAAGGTAAGAGTGTAGGACCATGGGTGCATGTGTGTGGGGGAAATGATGCACACAGATGTTACTTATACACATGATCTCAGTTGTTTTTCAGCTACGTATGTCCAATAGAGGTATACAAAGTTAATTTTTAAAAACTTCCCTGGATTAAATCTGTGTAGCAAAGATCTGCAGACAGCAAACTGTACTTTCTGATGTCAAAGAGCAGCTCTTCTAACATCTTTCGTTTCAGCTTGGAGAGTAAGTACTGAAAAGATTTCTGGGAACTTTTCCATGTTACTGATGCTCCATACCTCTCACAAAGTGGTTGAATGATGACTACGATAAGTCAAAGATAGTAGCTAGAAATATAAGAAACAGGGTCACAGCTGATTTCTCTTCTAAAGCAGAATAAATTGCTTGACGCTTCAGGGTGAAGAGCTTTAAATTTGCAGAGTAGATTTGCTTGAGCTGACAGTCTTTGAAGAGCTTGACCTGTAACTTGTATGCTCCTGTTCCACTGCCAGCCCAGCCCCATAACTCACCCCGAGAGAGAATGACAGCCTCACCTATAAAATTATGTCCTCTCCTCACTGGTGAGCTCTGGATTAGTCTCCTCGCAAATACTAACCAAGGTCTGAAGGTATCGCATGGCTGCTCGGGACAGCAGTGATGATGTTTGTGGAACCATTCATTGTCTCAGGGCTAATCTCCGGGATAATTTAGATTAACCTTACAGATCTCTGGAAACCCCATTCCCCATGATGGACTATCCCTATTATACCCAGTCTCAATCTTAAACGTTTAACCCAAGCTGACATCACAATGTTATATCAAAAGCTTTAAACTGATATTTATCTAAATAACCTTCCAACCGCACTCAATTAGACTTTACCTTTTGTTTTAAAGCCTTTTCAACCCCCTCACAAAAACACTGTATCTACTGTGAATAATGCTAACCAGAGAAAGCAGGGCATCTTGACATCTTCTTGTGTTTACTTTGTCACAAGATGGATCGCTGTGGCAAATAGATGGGATGTATCAAAGAGGTGCCACTCCTCATGTTTGGGAAAGTTTTGAAATCGATCAGCCCAGGGTGGGAAGGGAGCAGGCTTTTTTACCTTAGCAAAGGTACCTTAGGGGCAGGCTCTGGCTTCTGGCATGGGAAGCCAAATTATTCTCTGTTAGTAGAAGTATTTATAGCCATCATTACAACTTGACTGTGGCCAAGGGCCGCTAGAAGCATAGAGAAACATGAACTAAAAGTGGTAATTCCAGTCCAAATCTGAAGTAAAAGAAATAAATCATTCTATGTAGAATTATTAACAAAAAATTAGCCTGTCAAAATTATGCA
>NW_009917734.1:0-53243 GCF_000696875.1 Nestor notabilis | reverse complement strand
TTTTTGGGGGGGGGGGGGGTGGGGTCTGAAAAGGGATTCTGCTGCAGGGAGAGAGGTGTTCATGTCTCAGGGATTTCTGCAGAGCAGCCAGTGTAATTCTCACCATGCACCTCCTGCTGAGGTGGCTGCCACCCATTGTCCTGACTAGCTCTTGGGTTCCTCCCCCCACAAGGTATGGCAGAAGGACACTGCAGTGAAGGTGGCCAGCAAGGTTTCAGCCTGTGCTGATCCTGCAGGG
This sequence comes from Nestor notabilis, assembly GCF_000696875.1. Taxonomy (NCBI): domain Eukaryota; kingdom Metazoa; phylum Chordata; class Aves; order Psittaciformes; family Psittacidae; genus Nestor; species Nestor notabilis. Next base: position 53,005 of record NW_009917734.1, on the reverse strand, counting down.
TCTGGGGCCAGGAGAAGCTCTTCTTACCTATAGACTGGCTCACCTGACCTGACCTGCCCCACCTGAGCCTGCTCACTTCCCCCTGAGAATTCACCACCAGCAGATGCAGGACGAAGAAGTCTGGGCAGAGCCATCCAGCTGCTTTCTGTTACATACATGGAAAATGTCCAATTAAATAACATTCCTTGATAGGGAAAAAGGTGACTGGGTGGGGTGAAATAATCTTTTCAGGCAGGTAAAAGAGGTGCACCTCTCCCCTCTTTTTAAACTGGACCACACTATAGAAAAGATGAATTCCCTCTGAAAACAAAAGGTTACCCACCTCCCTGGCTCAGTTCAAGCTGCTTCTGCTCTCCCTGTGTCACGGCAGTTAAGTTTTTGCTTCTTGGTGATTTTGAACAGGTTGAAGGCCAGTTATAGAATAAAGAAAAACCTATGAACCTGAGAAAGGCAGGTCAACCATCACTGTTTTCAGCAACTGTGAAAGCTTTTACTTCCAGCCTGCATTTCAAGTTCTAGTGTCAATGATGGAGCAATAAAAGCAGCTGCAAAATAATGATGCAAAGAGGCCATGTGTCTTATGGTTTATGTGCAAGACAGAAGCTGACAGAACATTGAAGGCTGTAACTGTCTGGGAGGCACCAGCCTTGGGAGAACATTTTTTTTTCAGTTTCCATGTTGGTTATGCCCTGGGGAGTACTTATGGGATTGTTTCTCTGGTCTCTATGATTTCACAATTATGCAATCTACCTCCAGGGATATGATCTTTTGACTCAAAAATAAAACAAAGATCTTAATAAAAATGAGTACAAAGGTACAATAGGGAAATAGATTTAAGGAGAAAACACAGAAATTCCCAAGCATTCCTCCAAAGGTGGCTAAACTAAGTCACACATTTCTTCTACTTAAATGTAGAGCCAAAGTTGAAGTAGACAGCAATGTGACCCTGAGTCCTTGTAAAGCTATTCTGGTGGCCCAAAGCCAAAGCATATCCCTGGGGGAAAATCCTCCAACTTGAGGATCATCAGCTCATTTTGTCTGTGCCCCATCAATCCCAAGGAGCACTGATCTGTGGTGTATTTGATCTAGGAATCCTCCAAGTAGTATAACTTCCATCTCTTTAGATGTGCCTACTAGTGCCATAAGATTTGACCGTGGTGATATGACATTGTAAAAAGCCCATGTGTTAGCCCGTTAAGTCTGCTGATAGATTCAGAGAGGAATAGGTGGAAGTCCATGTAAAAAGAAGTGGTTTGGGTGGTTGGCTTAATTTTTATAACCCAGAGATTTGCTAGATGCAGTGCTTGACCATACAGCCTACATTTAGCTGGCTCACACTCCACTTTGTCCTGTCACCATTCATTCCCAGAAACAAACCATTGATGAACAACTCCCAGTGCTCACCAGGGTACTGCAGCTGTCCTGGTGTTAGCTGTAGCTGCCCTATCTTCCTGTGCCAATGGCAAACAACTGGCAAACTTCTGTAAGGGAGCAGCTACAGATAACTTCAAGTAAGTTCCTCTGGAATTTTGGGTTTTTGGCCTGATGGGAGCTCATGATCTGAAGAGCAGGAAGTCAGGTGAACCCCTGCTCTCAGCTCTTGCACCTATTAGATGCTTTCAGGGCAAATGGAGACTCAAATTCTCCCGAAGTCTAATGTATGTGGACAACTGATGTCTAATACCAGCTGTCTGAGGAAGCGAGTGGCCTGCTCATTCATTCATAGAATCATAGAATCACAGAATAGTTAGGGTTGGAAAGGTCCTTAAGATCATCTAGTTCCAACCCCCCTGCCATGGGCAGGGACACCACACACTAAACTCTGTCACCCAAGGCTCTGTCCAGCCTGGCCTTGAACACCTCCAGGGTTGGAGCATTCACAACTTCCTTGGGCAACCCATTCCAGTGCCTCACCACCCTCACTGTGAAGAACTTCTTCCTTATATCTAATCTAAACTTCCCCTGTTTATGTTTAAAGCCATTACCCCTTGTCCTACCACTAGAGTCCCTAATGAAGAGTCCCTCCCCAGTATTCTTGTAGGCCTCAATATAAGGCCCTTTAAAAGTTAAAATAATTTTGGTGCACATATTTCGTAGAGTTTCAGAATATTCTGAAAGCAATGAGCACAAAAAAATCACACAGCATTTTCTCTCTCACACACATCCCAGATAATGTAAAACAATATGAAGTCTTTCAGTGTGAAATGGCATGGGAAGAGATGGTAGAAGAGTCTTTCTCAGTGGGGTTTTTTTTCACATCAAAAGGGAAGGTTTGTCCCAAAAGTATGATGTACAACTGGCAGGAATCAGGCAAGACCCCAGGATCTGTGCAAGATGAATGATCTGAATGGATAATGAGGGTATTTCCTCCTGCTCTTTTACAAAATCAGCCTTATTTCAGGAAGTGTCAGCCAGTTTTCTTTCCCCATGTTTCAAATTCAGCTCCCAACAATACAGGTACTAAAAATCAACTAGCCACTTTATAAAAAAAAAAGGTCTATATAGTCTAGGAATGGTTGTAAATAAAGTGACAAATTTGACAGTCAGTATAACTGACTTTGTTTCTAACTACACTTACAAGCATCCTTCCCACTGCCTGCCCCAGGGATCCTTGCTGCAGTGCAAGTGACCTCACAACCATTTCCTTCAGTCTGTGGCCTAAATTTCAACTACTTTTCTGTTTTTTTTCTGGAATCACTAATAGTGAGTCAAGGAATCAGTTCAAATGATGTGATTTATGTGAGAGTTAAATGCCACTGAAAGGCAGAGTAACTGCTTCTCGAGACTGATTGCTGTTGCGATGCTTGGTGCTTTTCTTAAAAGTCCCAGGGAGAGTTTCATGAGAATTCAGTTACTTTAAATTTAAAATAAACCCCAACAAGTTTATAGGTCCTCAAAAATTGTGAAGGAAACATTAAGAGAGAGGCTTTTTAATGGCTTAGAAGCCAAAGAACTGAATATTTAAGTCAAAGTTTAGCATTTGAATGAGGATTTAAAACACATCGCTGGTTTTAAAATAGTGATTTATGAATTACTGCTTTGGTGATGCTGAAGAAAGCCCTGAATTCAACCTGAATACTTACTGAGTGACTGCTGCCCACTGACTGGTGGCGAGAGCTGTTGGAAAAGTGTCCTTGTGGTGTACAAGAGTAAAATGCTCATAACACAACCATGTACCTGCAAGCTGAAGCCCTGGCACAAGGACAGAAAGCAGCTAAGGTAGGATGCTAAAGCAATAAGGTCAATAGGGCTGTCAGGAAGAATGGCTTGGGCATTGTGGCTACAAACTTCCAAGGCGGGCACACGGCTCATAGGAGCATCCTGGTAATAAACTGTGGCCGTTGCAGATGCTAAGTGGGTGTGTTTGGTGTGGCCATGATCCAGAGGGCAGCCTGTGGCAGGGCTTGCAGATGATGTAGGAGACTCACTGCCTGCACTGATAGTAAAACAGCTCTTGAAGCATTGCAAAGACATATCATAGAATTATAGAATCACAGAATCACAGAATCATAGAATAGTTAGGGTTGGAAAGGACCTTAAGAAGAACCAAAGCTGGCAAGGATGGGGAAAGGACAGGCAACTCCAAGATGGATGTGTTAACACAGAGGAGCTGGGGCTTTTAAAGAGCCATTTTTGACCTGCTAGAGCGAAAAGGAATAGTTTGGCTTGCACTTATTTCATAAAGCAGGCCCCAGGAGGGAGATTCCTGCCCTGAATCACCTGCTGTGTGGTGTGTGAGTACCTCTGGGGCTCATCAGCGCTAAGTCCAAGGCATGGCAACAGATGCTGCCTGGGGCAAGAGTGACACACCATCAACACTTGTGCACCAGCAGGTAGAGGAGTGTGGTTCTGTAACAGGACTTTGTGTTTCTTAAACTAAGGCTGCTTGTGCAGTCTCTCTTCATTTGATGACAAGCAAGGAGAAACAGCTCAGATAACAGCAGTCAAGGCCATGCATTTACTGTCTGCCATTAACAGCTTGGAGTCAATGAAAAATTTGTTTAGAAAGAAACATGCTCTATGTCTTGACCCAAGTCGCATAAAATAGGTATGTCTGTAGAGTATGAAACAGTCCAAGCTAAAATGGTGAATCCAGCTAACTGTTATTTGCAGGTCATGTCACCCATGTGTTTTGAGTGTTCAGACAGCATAAAAGGCTGTAACTCTCTCAATGAAAGCATTTCACCATAATTGATTAATCTTTTGGCACAGACCTTTTTAAGAGTTTTATTCTCCGGGTGCTATTTTTCACATTTTGTCTCTGTATTAAAAACTACAGTCATCCAATCAGCTCTCAGAAACAATGACCTATGACTCATGTAACCATTGACAGACTGTTTTGGAACAACTCACAAAAAGCTGAAATGCATTAAACTATTCAGCTAATACATAAATAGAATACAGGGTCAGTTTGCAAGCCATTTGTTAATAGACTAAAGGGCTTCCTTCCCACAAAAATAATTTAAAACATGATTTATCTGGCTTCTTCCAGAACAATTAATTTTTTCCAGAGTCTCCTAGATGTGAGTTACAGATGTAAAGGCTAGCCTTGCTATAGCTGTCAAGGACAACCTTTTTGCAGGTTTTGGGTCACTTCCGGTTCCTTATATGTTGGCAGAAGCCTAGCTGTCTATGGTAACCTGGCCTGCGGATACATTTCAAGAGTCTTCTTTATTTTTTCTATTGATTCAACAGTGCAGCCCCCTTAATGCTTAATTGTTGGGCATTTTCTGTCTATACAGGAGTTTCTGAAGAGTTGTGGTGATCCTGGTTGAGCAAGCTGATAAAGTAGAGTGGAAGTTCTTCACCTAGAAAGGGAAAATGCTAATGTTGTGTTCAAGAAGTTGGCCAAAGAATTGGGTTTGACTTGAGGAGGATTGGAAATTACTTTTTCCACACTTGGTTATGTTGGAAAATCTTTGTTGTTCTGAGTAGATCCCAGGGCTCCTTGTAGAAAGGTGGAAATGCCAACTAACCACTAAAGTAGTTGGTTCCTCCGTTTTTCCTGCAGTGCAATTAGGACTATATGGATATTAAACTGTACAGCAGGAGATTAGAGGTTAATCTAGTGCAGAATTCTGTTTACAGTAGTGGCCAATGGCAAATGTTGACAGAAATGTAAAAGAATAGACCAAATAGATAGTGATAAGATCTGTTTGCAGCTTAGAGTCTTCTTCACCTAGACAAACAATCTGGGTTTCTGATGGCCTCAATGGTGTTTATTTCTGTGAGTTTGTACAATCAGTGCTTAAATCCATGTAACCTCTCAGCATCCATTATGTTCTAGGGTTTTACTAGGGATAGGGTTAAGCTTCTTCTACTCACTTTGAGCGTAATTCTGGATAATATTAATTGATGTCACCCACTTTTAGTATACTGTGCTGCAGCTCCCCATTCAACTTCATACCACAAAAGATTTTAGAGATTGCAGTCTTTACTGCCTTGATTGCCTCTTCTTCAGACTAAGCATTTTAGTCTATGCTGAAGACATCTGATCAGTAATATGTATCTTTCCATCTCAAATTTTAATATAGACATTATGTGTCATTACTGCTGCATGTAGCTGAATGTGCCAAAACCCATTATTCTCTGTAAGTTTGAGTTATTGGGACTGTTTGATAAAGCTGGCTGCCAAACCAAAAGCTGGTCAGATTTCTGGATCTCCCTGTGGATCCCCAAGCCTGCAATGCTCCCAGGTTCTCTGCAGCAGCACAGTACTGCAATGCAGCCCAGGCTTGTTCCGTCTGCACCAGGCTTTTAATGGTCACGCACATCGTACTGGCACTCTCCTGCTCGCTCATTTACCTGTCTTCACTTACTCTGCCACACATTTTCAGCCAAAATGGGAGCCAAACATAACATTGCATCTGCCAGTCTGCAGTATGCATATTCTTCTAAGCATTACTGACCCTTCTCCTGCCTTGCCCAGTAGCCACTGTGCTGGCAGAGGGCATGGGATCCAGCCACGCTCCATGACTCCCTGCTGCAGAGAAACCCTGTGTTCAGCAGCAGGGTAGGGCTGAGCCAGCTGGGTTCCCTTGTGGCACCTCTTGAATCATTTCCATGCTGCTGAGAGCCAGTGGGCTGCTGCCAGACACAGGCTGGGGGGCCACGGGTGATCCAAGGTGCAGATGTGGTTAGGTGCAAACAGCAGCACGCTTCATAGAGGATGGATGTGACCGGACGGGGAATACACACGTGGCGTTATGTCACTGAGTACAGCTGGGCTTGACTTGCTACATGATCGTAATTTTCCGTATAATTACATGAATTCTTTCTGGTCGTATGAGGCTTTTCTTTCAAAAGTCAATCATGTTATCCAGATACATTTTTCTCATGCTTTAATATTTAATTATGATATTATAGAATCCTGAAAGGCATACTACTGGATTACCTATCAGCATCCATCCTAAATGATGCATGTTGTGTAAAGTATTCTATTTTGAAATGAAATATAAGACTAAAAAAAGTAATCAGGTTTTTAAATAAATACATTTCCTTTTTGTTTTAAAAAGTAAAGGAAGCTATAAAGATTCATTATTTTTTCACACATGGTTGTGCTTTAAAAGGCATCAGATGGATAGAGGTAAGTTTCACAGCCAGAAGGAAGTCACTGGCATCCTGTATAAATCAAGCTTTCCTGTCTTTCCCTCTCCTAAGCCAGGTGCTCTGAAGGGTTACCAGAAGAAGCTGAATCTTTCCAATGGGGAAAAATAGCACAACATAAAAGCGTGTAACTTGCAAAAAGAGAGAATAGGCAGAACTCTGTACCTTTGAAAACATGTCAACAAAAACAGTTAGTGCTTTTCTTCTAAGCTGTAAGCTATGAGCTTCCTGGGATCTCAGAGACCACTTTGCAGATTCCTAGTCAACACAGAGAATCTCTGAAAACTTCCTGAAAAGAATATAAGGAAAGGAGAAGTCAAAAACCATATTTTTGAATGACAGTAGTAAGATGTAGTTCATTAGTGAGATCATCTGATCACTGTCTGTGTCAATATGGGTGCAGCTGCCCTGTCCTGTAACACTCCTAAATTCAGTTGGTGTGAAATCTGGATGTAGAAAGGTACTGTCATTTCTCATCCCAGGAGTACTGGGATGAGTACTAACTAGGTGTTTACAGGGACAGTGACATTAGAAAGGCATTGGAGGCTACTTATGAGTATGTCTGAATACTTATGAGTATGTCTGAATAAGTTTGATTATACATACCTGTCAATATACATGTTAAATGAATAGATGTATTATGTCTACATATAGTATGTATAAAAATAGCTATCTTATAAAATGTATCGAAACTTACATATCCACAGCCGCCAACCCTGCATTCTAAAGTTTATCAATTCTGAAAATCAAGGGTATCTATCTCCTCTGGTTTTATAGACTAAGAAATGGCACAGTCTAACAGAAGGAGTATAGTTAATCCTCTGTTAGAATCTGTGTCCTGACATGCATGAGGTAAATCTCTCTCTAAACAGACTCTGGGAGGAAAAGAATAGGGAGACATCTTTCTTATGGGAAGGCTTTAGAAAACATGTCCCAGAGCTTGTTTAGGTGATCCTCCTGTGAGTGGGAGGACAGGAGCTGACTAAATAACGGCTCAGAGTAATTTCCAGCTCTGATTTCTAACTCCACGAGAAGAACAGCAATACTCTGTTGGATACTCTTCCATAAAGTCTGGCTGCTCCTCCCTGAAACTGATATAGCAGTACAAAGAAGGCAATGGATAGGTTACATATGGCTGTAGGAATTTCTGTCATTCTTTGCTACGGTATTACACTGAAGGAGAAGGTGAGGCACCAACGCACGTTGGCTCTTTCTCACCTTCAATGTAATTAGAGTTAATGTTTGTTTTATTATTCTTTAATAAGTGGAGCACAGATTTCTTGGCATGAGTGTGCATTAGCCCTGAACTAACTGAAATGACGTATCCTACATAATCATCAACAGGATCAACTCATGTACCACCTTTGAAATGAGTATGCAGTGAGTAGTCAGATGACCAAAGGCATGGCAACCTAAAATGAATCCTGTTTTGCATTTGATAGTTTTAATAAGGAACTAGACCAGTCTATTTCTCTGTATTTTCTGATTACTTTTGATGACATTTGACTGATGAATAGTTAGAGAGGAAATTTTTGGTTTTGAGTATGACCTGACCTACAAACCATACTTCCCATAGACTTTAATATGATCCAGAATACAGAAATTCTGTAGGCATAAATTCTGAAAGAATTGCCTGGCAGAAAATGCAAGATCTTCACAGAACCCTTCACTGTGGGGCTGTTTAGAAGACAGGGTCCTGGGAATACCTACCTAAGCTAAATCAGTAAGCCAGACTAGAACAAACAGCAGAGAAAATTTAATGCCTTGATTCACTTCTTTAGTCTGATTTCTCAGGGAAGTTAATAGACGTCTTGGAAGAATTATGCACAGAATGGATGAACATGTTGTAGTAGTCAGGTGTTTATAAAAGTATGAAATAAATAAAACACATGCATGACTTTCATGTCAGGCCTGTAATGATATTGTTCTCAAGAAATCTTCAAAATCAATTAAGAACTAGTTGACTCAATGGTGACTGAAATATATCATGTAGCCAGTCAAAATATTCAGTACCGTAATGTAAAATAGATGGGAATCAAAAACAATTATTGAAGAAATTAATGAAACATATAGAGGATTGGCTATATTTTTGCATGAACAAGACTTCCTCTGAGAACACACAATTTTCACCTGAAATCCTGCTGTGAACCCAAACTGGCTGTAGAGATAAAACTCCCATTTCATTGTTGCAAAAATAAATTGACATTTAAAATGAGCAGAATACACAAAGATCACTGAATTCAGTAGAAACCTGTTATCCTTAAGTTAGTGTAACCTGGAGATAGAAACAGAATACTCACCACAGCAGCCTGTGTCATCAGTTTCAGTGTTACATTTTGTAGGGAGGTCATAAATTAGGCATATATAATGTGTTAATGTTTTCAGAAAAAGAGAAGAGGTGGCTAATTTATTAGCTGACAGCATTATGAATAAAGCTGTGCTGTGGCCTAAAATTTGTATTCAAACTGTTGTTATTACCCATAAGGAAATCTGCGGTAGGGTTTGCTGGAGGTCAGTAGACACAGTGGGAACATGTTTAATGCTGAACTGTTGTTACCAGGGTGTCATGAAGCGAAGCAACAGAAACTTCTTTATCTGCAAAAACAATTAGATAGCAGTCTCACCAAATGAATTGGTTGCTGAGTGGTGCTCAGAGGAACACACTGCTTTCTCTTCACACCTGCCCTGTGTGGCACCTGACAAACAGTAGTGAGCTATTAGCAGTTATTGACATTTGTCATCTCTCTGGTTTTCTAGCAGGAAAACGGAAATGGCAGCAATCATGCCCAATTTAGTTTCTCATGATGTCAGGACTTCGTGGACTCACACACACATCAGGAAGCACCCAGAAAAGGTTTACAGATGTGCGGAAGGCAGTCAGCTATGACAGTGATGTTGCCAATATTACACATGGATCAACTAACGATTAAGATATCAAAAGCGATCACCGTAGCCTACTGACAGCGAGCTCAATTGTTTGCACCTGTTTTCCCTGCATTACACATGAGTCTGGAATGGATTACCCTGCCTTGTGCTGGACGCATTTCACCTTTCCACACCGTGATGTACTCCAGCAACATCTCTGCTAAAGATCACGCAACTCACTTTGCCATAAGGACCAAGAAAGAGAATGAGACAATTTGCTGCCTGTTTTCTCTTTGGTGAAAGATTTCAATTGCTACAGTGATTTAACAAGAACTTATTGGCTTAAGCAAGAACTTACTGCATCTCCTCTGCAGAATTGAGATACTGACTGAAAGCTATACAGCCAGACACCATCCTGACTGCTTAGATGTGGAAACATGGGCTTGGTCTCCCATGTGTAAAAATTACTTCTTCTTCTTCTTCCCATAGTATTTGTAATGGAACTCTTAATACTTTGTGATCAGATATGTAGCACAGGGGAGCCTCTAATCAACCACTTTTGATCAAACTAACTGCGGTTAGTTTGTGATAGAAGTAAAGTTACAGCAGTTCATATCTCCTCAAGGGAAGCCAAGAGTCCCAGAAATTAAATAGCAACACAATTTCCCTGGACTTGGCTTCCACAGTTACCCAAACTAGTTAAATCTAAGCTGCCACAGGTATGTCTGGTCCCGCCTCTGACATAGGTGCAGCTTGCGTATCAGTCTATGGGCAAACTGCTAGGATCAGGCTGCTGGGCACATGCACAGATTTTTTTTCAGGAATTATATTGTGGAATCATCAGCCAGGAGTTATGGCTGATATGTCCCAAAGTCATTATCAAAAGTGCGTTGTTGGTAGAGGGCTGGTGAGAAGACCAGGTCCCGTGGTCTAAATTATTGTTAAAACCATTCAGAAAACAGGAAGATATCTTCAGAGAAAGCCAGAGTCAATTCAGAAATGGTTTTCTATGAAAACAGGCTGAATTTATAAAGAACATTCAGAACAAATAGTCCAGCTGTGTGTCATGTACCAAATGTAAGGGCTGATGCGCCAGTCAGTAACAAAGCTTTTGCAAGAAGTCAGCAATGAAGAACAAAGAATCTCACAATGAATGGATAATAAGTATCACATTATTTTCTTGTGTAGCACCAAAGCAAGTAATTTAATGTATTTTCTAATAACCTACATAATTCTGCTACATGATGTTGCCACTTCTCACAGACTTGTACATGTGTATCATTAGTAATACCTTCATTTTAGGAGGTGTGATTTCCCTGAATGAAATAAAATAAAATTCCAACCTTAGGGCCTTTTAGATGTTGCTTTATCAATGGATTTAGCTTACTGTGATTAAAACACATTTTTGTTCCATTTCTTTACTTTGCAATGTTTTGTGTTTATTTTCCGTGTAAACTAATGCAGATTTTCAGTAAGAAATGATATGATAACATAGACATTTTCCCCAATGAGAAAAGTCAGTATTTTTTAGATCACTTGGGCATACATTACATATGATTGTAGATATCACACCATTAGTAAATACTAAAAGAATAAACATACAAAAACTATAAACAATATGCAAGTGTTCAGTAATAATCTCTTATATATGGGTAGCATATTTCAGCCTGTTGGGCTTGTTTCATTGTTTTAATTTTGTAAAGAAACTAAAAGAAGTAAATAAACAAATACTTCCAACAGCTCAAGTTTAAAATCCAGCACTGGCTCTGACATTTTCTGAAGAAGCATTTGCAGTCAGAACTTGATCCTGCTAGATGGAAAATTATAGATCCCAAGGGAGAGGGATGGGACATCCAAATGACAGGACATTCAAATGAGAAACAAACTAATCTTCACTTGTGGTCTTGTGACTTTCTAGTGCATAAATATCAGCACAGGCATTCTCTGAACACATAGGGAATACAATATCAGCTCTGAAAACAGATCAGCATTTTTTAGACTAAGCTTCATCTCTTGTTAGGCTGTTTTTGTGTTGAATTTGATGTCCATTGGGACCATCAGGTCCTTTTCTGCAAAGCTGCTTTCCAGCCAGTTGGCCCCAGCATGTACTGGTGCACAGGGTTGTTCCTCCCCGGGTGCAGAACTTCGTGCTTCTTGTTGAACTGCATTAGATTCCTCTCAGGCCGTTTGTCCAGCCTGTCAGGGTCCCTCTGAATGGTGACATCTGGTTATTAGTTAATTTTTATGTTTTAATATTTATTGATCTTTTTCAAAATGAACTCAAGGTAACCCTCTGTAATCAGTGGCTTTTTAGATTAGAAATCACCATGAATTAGAAAGAAGTACCTTAAGGAACAAAAAATACCCATGTTACTTGTGTTGTAGGCTGTCTCTGGACCAGAAAGGCTTAATTCTGATGTTGTATGTCTGTACTTCAACTGTAGAAGTCTGCACATACCATCTTGCAAAATTCCCCAAGATTTTCTGGCATGTGTAAAAATCATGAAACAGACCAACTTAGCTTATTTTCCCTTTAAGGCATTTAAGTAATTTGGATCTATTTAAATGTCAATAAGCATTAAATATTCAGCATTTCCCATGAATTTGTTATCGGTTTTATTTCTGTTTAACATATAAGATGCTGGCCAGGGTTGTCTGAAAGACAGGTAACAGCTGGACTGCAGTAGACATGACCAAGAAAGTCAACCATGTGTTTAGAGTTGAGCTGTTTGGTTCAGGCGTATGGTTTAGAGGAACCAAGGATGACGCATTGGAAAATAAAGAATGCTCTCATCAATATAAACATCAGAATAACAGTAAATAGAAAGCAGCATAATATTATAGTAGCTTTTTTGCATTTCTGTATTTTCTGATCAAACAATATAAATTTTTGGTGTATTTTTTGTGATCTACTTATTTTTGAGTGTATTAAAACAAAGCCTATATTTAAAGGACATTATGAAGAATGTAATCTAAAAATCTCCTGAATCCAAAACAAATTGCTTTAGCATATATGTTATCACAACATCTAGCTTTTGGCCTTTAGGAATAAAATAAGCCAATAAGAATCCTCTATGGAGGTTTTATTTTTTTTTTTAAATAGTCATTTATATGCAACTGCTGCTGACTGTTACCTTAAGTCATTATTTTACAAACATTAGTAAAGTAAGTGGGTCACAGAAATGGGACAGACATTAACTGAAGTATGTGGTCAGATTACACAGATAAAGTGATATCTAAGAAGGCCTCAGACTACTGGGCCATAGTTCTAGGAAATATTTTTTTACAATTTAGAAAGATGAACCCTCTATTAGTGTATAAAGAATTCCCTTTATGCCATGCCACAGGTAAAACAAAGAAAAATCACTATCCAAGCTGAAGTACATTTATTTGTCGTTAAGTATTAGAATCTGGGTCCCTAGCTTTCATACCAGCAAAATTAGTTAAGTCAATGGCTTTAAAGAGGTTTAAGACTAAAAGATGTATATACTTTAAATTGCATATATCTATATTAAAATAAGAATATTAAATAAGATAATGGAAAATGGATGACCTTCCTCATAGAGAAATGCGTTGTACAGCATCAGAGAAAGGAAAAATTTAATAGTCTCCTTTACTAATGTGTTATTGTACAGAATATATTCTTACAGTGATAGGGGAAGGAAATAATGCAGATCTGACAAAAACCAAATTGTTTTAAGAGCTGATGTGAACAGCTTAGCAGGTTAAAGTATTTGCAATGCATAAAGCATTTATTGATCCTTTACATTCAGAAATTACATGTCATTCACTATCATTAGTATTAATAATTAGCAGAATTAAAATCTTCTCCATTAATTTAATGTTTGAGGTGAAGCAGAAGGCACCGCACTGTGCTAGGAAACTGCAGCTATTAGCCAAAGTATAATCTAACATAATTACATAAGACTCGGCAGAGAGGAAAAAAGAAGACTAAAAAAACGTTACAAATATTTTGTGAGATCTGTGTAAGAGACCCTGGGGTTCAAGGGCCTCACTTCAGTCCCGGGTAACTCTTTGTTGTGCACATATATCTATACACCTTTTGTCTGCTTTAAACCTGCCACCTACTAATTTCATTTGATGCCTCTTTGCCTGTGGTTAGGAAGAGACAACAAGAAGTTGATCTCTATCTGTGATGCACTCTTCATTTTGCAGACCTCTATCACAGCCGCCCCCAGATGTCTTTTCCAGGCTGAAAAATCCTCGCTGTTTCCTGACTGAGAACTTTCCTGTCCCTTTGATCATCCCTGTTGCTTTTCTCTGAATCTTTTTCTGTTTTACTATATCCTTTGTAAAGGAAGGAGAAGGACGATCTGAGTTGCAAAACACTGAAGACATGGGCAGACTCTGCAGCTGTGTGATGGTGAGCAGACCTTGTTGCTCTTTGTCTATGAGGTACACTGAGTGACATTCCCCTGGTGAACTTTGCTGTGAAAGTGACTCGTTAGTCCTGCTTCTGTTAGTGACTCTTGCTTGTGCAAATGTTTCGGCACCCAGCCTAAGTACTGTAATAGTTTTCTGAGCCATGACTTTCCTTTACAAAAGCTGTGCTCACACTCCTCTGGTATCTGTCATGCCAGGATTTTCTGATGCTGACTGAGCACAGAAAGCAGTAGGTGACCCCTCTCAGGAATGTGCCCAAAAGTAGCCTGGCACAAATGCAGAATATATGCATCCTAAGCAAGCAAAAATTGAAGATGGGTTTTAGCTCTCCACAGAAGATAAGACTCTAAAGAAACATAAAAGAGAAATTTGCTCAAAATGGCGGTTGCCAAATTTGTTGTATAAAGACATTTAGTTTATGTAAATTACACTTTAGACATAGAGCAGTTGTAACCCAAACATTTGTTTATAGATGCATACTATCTAAGGAATATATGAAGAAAAAGAATGCCAAGCAGGTTTACAAAACATTACAAGTAGTTGTGGAAATGTAGCTGAAACCTTGGTCCTGCAAAATCTATACTTTTGAACCCTAAACCCTTGGACTCTGTTCCCATTTATTTTCCGTAAGTTTTCTAAAATGAAATCCAGACTACAGGAGTGAAGTTACTCTTACTGTAGCGGGATATCTGTTTCATACGTGGGGAACTGAGGCAGAAAAAGAGCAAATGAAATACTGAAGATCACACAGCCCATGCAGAGCAGCAGGCATGGAACAGGGTTCACATTTTCAGGCTCAGGTTAATGCTAAGCAAAGCACCATGTGCTTCCCCAGGTTAGAACTAATTTCATCTACAATATTGGTAACAAAAGGGACAAAGACATTTCAAAAGGGTGATTATTTCTCTCCAGTCCTATTCAAACTAGCTTTGTGAGTACGATCTTGTGACTCTGGACATTCACAGTGCTTCACTGCTACTGAGGAAAAAAAAAGTTATTTGCCTCGGGGCTATTTGAGCAGAAAGAAAAATGTCTCACAGTGTTAGGAAACAGTCTATCTTAGTCAAATGAATCACTCATATATGGCCATAAGCAGTACAGATGTGTTGTAATCACTGCTTAATAATTGCTTTCAGATCAAATAATGTTCAAGAGATTACCACATCTGTAAGATGCTCTAAATAAAAGTACAGGACATTTTGTACAGACTGATTTAGAAAAGCAGGCTGTTATTTATAGGGACAGCAAGTTTGTGTTATATTACCGATGCACAGCGAGGCAGAATCTACATTTTAAGCACAAGAGGAATATAAATCATCTCAGTGCTCACTTGATAGTAATCTTATTAACTAAGCCTTCCTTCATCATGGTCTTTGATTTAGAAAGCACCTGTAAAGCTGTTTGTGCCTTTTCTGGATCCTCCCCCCATTCTCCCTGGATGATGTTTATCATTCTGCACATGTGTGTTATGAGTCTCAGTTGAATTATTTTCCCTGAAAGTGTCTCATCATAGTCCAGGATCAAATTAAGCATACTGCATATGCTCATTTCTGTAAGACTCACGTTGAGTTTGGGGACTAACCAGCTACAAAATCTTCCTCACAATAAGCAGAGGATCAGTGGGTTTCAGCTCTGTGACCATTAGGTTTGACTTGTTTTGTTCCTCTTCCCCTCTCTCTGCCTGCTTTTTAGAAACAGGTGGTATTTATCTAAGCAGCCTGCACTGGGCAGCTGGTTGATGGGTCCCTCCAGCTGGACATCTTCTCTACATTTAGTTCAACCACACCTGCTTCAGATAGCAAACAAGAAGTGTTTTTATCTTCTGTATCTGGAGGAGAAGGGGGGCCTACGTGAGATGAGATGGGGTGGGGGGAGGAAGAGGAGGATGAAAAATCCTGGACCAATCCCACTCCTTTCAGCTGTAATATTTGTGAACTTTGCAGAGCCCATCTGGTCTTGTACCAGAGAAAAAAAGAGTGAAGTTCAAGGGCTTTTTCTTTTGCTGTTACACTACTCTAACTACTCTCTTTTTTTTCATTATCTCTTGCTATCATTTGATCAGATTTATCTTCCATTAAAACTTCCTTTCCCTTGAAGTAGACAGTGACATGAGAATGCATGTCTTTCCAAGCTTTTATTGTTCTGAATTAAGAAATGGTAGAATAGTCTCATGAAAGATTAATGACTTCCCGTAAGCATCTTTGTACCTGAGGAGAAGCAATTACAAAAATATGTCCAAAAGAAAACAAGAAAGGATATTAGACTGTATTGGCCAGGTATTTCTTGGCAGACAGCAAACTTAGCTTGTTATGCTGCCAGCATATTTAGAGCTAAGGCGACTTCTGTCTTGACCCCATGTATCATATTTTTGTTTTGTACATTAGTAGCAATGTTGTCTTTGCAAGAAAAACTGACATTCTACAGGTATTTTCCTTGATGCTTCATTGTACTTAAGTTCCCATTTCTATGATATTACCTGTTTCTGAGAAGTAGTTCTCTGCTCAAAACTAACACTTCAGGACCGAGAACAAAATATATATATTTCCAGAAGCTATTTCATGCTTATCAGATCTTATCAGATTATTGTTTTCTTTCCTATAGTTTTCTCTTTTCCTGTGGGGTTTTTTTTTTGATCTTTTCTTTTTTTTTTCTTCTTGTGCAGTGATTTTTGTAGTTTGCTTTTGGCTCACAAAGAGAATTAAGGCAAGAACCTTTAAGATTGCCTAAATCTTAAATAGTCTGTACTCTAAGGCTCTAAATACTGAAGTGAGAATTCACCATTTGGCTGAATGGTGAAAGCACCCAAAAGGCTGGAAACCAAAGAGCCCCCTGTTTCCCTAAAAAGAGCACTGACACTGCAGTGTGGACTGATGGCAATCGGGAAAATCACTTGGCATGCACAGCCTTCATGTCTTGCTTTGTTGTAACTGTTGGACTGTAGAGACCCCCCACTGGAGATCAGCTTGTAATTACACTTGACCTGCTTCTAAAAGATAAAGGTCAATCCTACAACCTGCCTAAAAATGTGGGATTTGATGGGATTTAGTCATAATGCACGTGGTTTCCCTGACCAAATCCTCAACACTATTGTTATTTTAGCATAGATGGTAGAACCATGCATAAAATGGTTTGGGTTGGAAGGGACCTTAAAGCTCATTCCCTGTTCCATGGACAATGCCCAGGGCAACCTGGCCTTGAATACTTCCAGGGATGGGTCATCCACAGCTTCTCTGGGCAACCTGTGCCAGTGTCTCATCACCCTCATGATGAAGAATTTCTTTTATCTAATCTAAATCTATTCTCTTTCATTTTAAAGCCATTACCCCTTGTCCTATCCCAACATGCTCTTGTAAAAAGTCCCTTTCCAGATTTCCAGTATCTTTAGGTACTGGAAGCTGCTCTAAGATTTCCCTGGAGCCTTCTTTTCTCCAGGCTGAACAAATCCAACTCTCTCAGCCTGTCGCTATAGGAGGGGTGCCTCTGATCACCCTCGTGGCCCTCCTCTGGACTTGCTCTAGCAGCTCCATGTCCTTTTTATGTTGAGGACACCAGAACTGCACACAATACTCCAAGTGAGGTCTCACAAGAGCAGAGTAGAGGGGCAGGATCACCTCCTTTGACCTGCTGGTCACGGTCCTTTTGATGCAGCCCAGGATATGGCTGGCTTTCTGGGCTGCAAGTGCACACTGACTGCTCATGTTGAACTTCTCATCAACCAGCATCCCCCAAGTCCTTCTCTGTAGGGCTGTTCTCAATGTGTTCTATGTCTAGCCTGTATTTGTGTATGGGATTGCCCTGACCCACATCACCAAAGACCTCACACTTTTCTTGTTGAACTTCATAAGGCTGGCATTGGCCACCTCACAAGTGTGTCCATGTCCCTCTGGATGGCATCCCTTCCCTCCAGAGTGCCAAGGTTGCTTGTTCCTCTAGAGTACAATAAGTAAAATTTATGTTTTTACTTAAGGAACTCTAGTTGAATAAAAATGAATAATGCACTTGTACTGTGTTTGCTCATCTTGATTTGTTAATGCTGATATTACAAAAGTGGTCATAACACACCTTTACTCTCTCCTGAGTAACAGCCTTTTTGCATCTAGTTCACTTACTGCTAAAGCTGCTTTGATGCCAAAATAGATTGTACTATACTGGTCATATATGAACAGCATATTCTTACACATTTACAATAGGCTATATTCAACTAGAGTTCCTTAAGTAAAAACATAACTTGTACTTATTGTACTCTAGAGGAACAAGCAACCTTGGTAGTAAAACTATCTTTTGATTCAATGGATGAACTATTTTATATCAGCCAATTGCCCTGCAGTTGCACTGCTAAAGTCTGGGACTGAAGGGTACATATCTTTGAAAATACAGCAGGCACATGGGGATACATAAGCTTCTTAAATCGAAAAGAAGTAATAGCTACCCAGCTATGGTCACAAGAAGATATTTATACTTCATCAAGAACTTTCTCCTGACCTGTGAAGGCCTCACTCTGACAAAACTCACAGTTAATCTGTTCTTTTCTATTTATGCGATCTTAATGCCTTCTGCTTTGTTCTCAACCCCAGATAACTCATTTACTCTATGTTGTTTGGCAGTATCAAATCTGATTTGTTTAATGCTACTTGTTTCTCACTGCAGTTATCATAATTTCACAACTGCTTAGTTTTGGTGTTGATTTTTTTTGTGTGTGTGTGATTTTTTTTTTCCTTAGATGTGTGTTGCTGTCAGGAAAAACTCTAAGCCAAATCAATTCTCTTCCTCACGTGTTCAAATGTTACTGCAGCGAATGCAGAAGGGAACTGCAGTATAAAGAGCAAACATGAGGAACTGCTCTTCTTTGTGTGAGATCATTCCAAGAAAGATGGGACAAGGCTGAGCCAGTTATTGTCTTATCCATTTTGATGTCAAGTGAAAGGAAGATTAGCGTGAACATAAATACATTAAAAATGTGAATGTTTAAAGTTATTTTTTGCAGAGATAGCGTGAGAGTGTCTTCAGTTTCTAATTTCTACATGCATCTTCTCTGTCATGGAAGCGTGGCACACTCTGGCCAGTAGCTGTGATTGACTGAAGTAGTCATATTGAGCCCTGACTGACTGCATGTAAGTCTTTCAGCAATGGGATTTAACATTCTGACCTAACATTTAATGTATTAATCCTAATTTTATGCTGATACTAAGACTCTCTGCTGTATTAAATCAACCTAGGCTAATTCTGACTTTCGTCTCTCCCACCCACTATCAATAGGTCCACTGTTTGGTTCTCCAGAACTGACCACCCACTTTTATGAGAATCTGCAGCGAATTAGAAAATCTGTCATTGCTGGAGGAGACGGACAGCTAGGATATGGCCTGTCATTCCTTCCATACAATACACACCCTTTGTCTGCTATCTCTTAAACTAACCTGACATAACTTAGCCTCCTGCTCAATGGTATCTTTATTCTCTCCCAAGGAATGCTTCGTTCACCAGCATTATTAAGAAATTTCTGGACAATGTTTCGTGGCTGCGCAATCATCCAAGGTTCTATTAAAAAGCCATCTGGGTAATTAATAGCACATTTGTTCTCAGCCTCCTCCCAATTTGTCCATTAGTGGAATAAAAGCACAGGACAAAGGCTAATGTGGTTCAGTTATATTTTACAAGAATTCTTCAGGAAGTTGAAAACACATGATAGTTTTCCAAAGATACATATGTTTATGGGCACTCTACGAGAGCGGCAAAACTGCACAAGCCAGGGGCTCTTAATCAGGCTTCTCCCCCGTCGATAGTGGATCAAGTATTGACTGCAAGCTGCCTTGCTTTAACGCTCTCCAGCCTGAGATGGGGAGAGTGCGTGAATGGTCTCCTTCATCTCAGTTCAATTACAGCTGATAAAACTGATTCCAAGATCCACGTCAGGGCACCACATCAAAACCAGCATGAATGACTTTTATGCTCTTTCACCTGATATTTCAAGGCTTTTCTGAGGTTTCTTTTTAATGTCTTCTCTTGAAAGTGGGATTACAGCCTCAGGGTGCAGCCTCTGAGGTTGTTTTATTCTTTCCCTTTCATTTGCTCTTTTTCTTCTCCTTGAAAGCACCTGAAGAAGAAATGTTTTAAGATGTCAGAAGTTTGCTTCTGTGTGAGAAGAAATATTTGACTTGAGCTTGGAATTTTAGTCCTTTCATTCTTTTTTTAACTCCTGTAGGGAGATAGTTACTATTATTTTGTGCCTTTTGGCATAGAGAAAAGCCAAGCCTGCATCTTTTAAACTACTGTGAAATGAACTATTGCTAAATAGCTGTGCTTCAGCAGCAGGGATGTCTCTTGTACCACAGACAATTAAAGCTAATGTTTGTGTGTACTCAGTTATAACTGGGTGTAGGGCCAAAGCTGGTGTAAACTCAGTGATGAGCTCAATAGGACCAAGATGATTTACACCATGAGTGCGTCTGGCCTCTTGAGAGGCTGAAATTCATCAGCCAGTCAGATTTTTCATATAAACTACATCACTGATGAAAAGCCGGGTTGTGGGTGAAGCATGATTTTTCATTAAAAAACCCCATCTGTTTTCAGTGGAAATTTTTGTTTCTTGGGGATGAAAAATGAAATTTCTGAAAACCAGGACTTATTTATTTGCTTATATTGCCTCGGAGATTCATGCGGATTATATTTCTGTTGTTTTATTTGTTTTAGTGGGCTCTGCACTGCAGGGAAAAATGCAGCTCCCCAATGAATCACGATACGACATTGTTATGGTTCACCATCTCATGGAGATCACAATGCAGATTCAGAGAGCCTGTCTAGACAGCATGTTGTGTTCATGCTTTACACATGCAGTCTGGTGTATAGAGCACTATGACACTGTTTTGGAAACCACCAGCCTCCATTTTCCTTGATTTTCACTTTAATTTTCTTCAGGTGAGGGTGCTGTTTTGGTTTTTTGTTGTTTTTTATTTTAGCAGATACCCTGGTAGGTACATTTTATTTTAGCAGATTCCCTGGCAGGTTTGAGCTTTCTTGGAGCATGCTTTCCTTTCTCACCAGTTCTCTGTTTTTCACACTGATTGCAACTGTCTTTTGTCTTGTATTTTAGCAGACAATTATGGAGAAGTAACATGCAGTGTGTGAAATCAGCATTTTCACCATATCTGGTGAGTTGTTGCAGCCAATGGGATTTCTACCTGGGTGACAAATAGTCATTTTTTATAGCGTTTTTCTCCAAACAGCAGTCACATCTTTTTATTAACGTGATTTTGTTTGCAAAACAGTTTCACATCTAAAAATGGAAAAACTTTCCTGTTTTCTATTTAGCTCTAGTCTAGGAGATAAAAGACTGAGTTCTGTAGACAGCTTTTTCCCACCTTCTTGGAGAGTGTTGGGATTTCAGCCTGGATATCAGCCAAAGCAAAGAGAGTGTAGAGCACAGAAGCAACACAACACACACACAGTGGGTTTTTAATTTACTTTGCACTCCAAAGTTTCCCCACATACTTGTGTGAAGGAACTCTTTCCACAGCAGTATAAATATTTGTTGACACTTCACAGCCTCAAGTGCCTGTGAGAACACTGAGTTTATAAAGTGCTCTGTAAATACTTGGAGGACTTAAAGTCTGTATGTCTAACTGGGCAGCACCCATATTTAAACTTTGTTTGCCTGCTGTAAATCTACCAACTTAAGTAGTGCTCTTACTAAAGGTCTCCAAAGCCGTTCACATTTAACTTTCATTCTGAGAATAATCTCATTAAAATTAACAATGCACTTGTAGTTCCATGGATCCCGATGGACATGTGTCTGCTTTGCTATTGCCACACCAGCCAGCACACTTGCCAATCTTTTCTGTCATGGCATGGTTTCTCCTACACAAGATGTTTTTTAATGTCTCGGTTCTGTAGATCACGCTGAGATATACATTCCTTAGTGCCATACTAGGTAACAGTGCCTCTCTGAGTAATATTTCTTTTGCCTGTGCTGTAGAAAGAGTAGCATCTCACCCCAAATGTGGGCCTGGGAACCTGAGCATATTTTCTGACTTTCTTGTGTGAGAGCACAGAAATCAGGGAGCATGCACACTCTTCTTCATACATCCTAAATGAAAAAGGGTGGGAAGACCAGGTGGAGAAAGACAGGACAACGGTACCAATGAGTTGGGTCAAAAGCCTAATATCACTCAGGTGGAAGGCACATGTGATTGAGAGACAGTTCAGAAAGATTTCTACCAGAGTCCCCCAGCTCACAGTTTCCACAGATCCCAGCCATCACATCGACAACTTCAGGACCCTTCTGAGCAGTCCCTCCAGAGCTGGCAATGACACATACCCCTCTTGAAATTTAAGTTAGTCTGTATTAAAGAAGCCTGTTATCTTAGCATAATATTTAAGTCTATATATGTGTATGCTATTGGTGTAAAACCCCTCTGAATCTCCGAATCTGTAAGTGATGCTGGTTGCATTTGGTATGTACACAAAATGACAGAACTAGTTTTGTCTGAAGTTTTATATGCTATTATTTTTGTTCACACTTTCTCTTTGGGTTTCGCCTCTTACTGGCTCTCATATCAAGGCTTCCCTCCAAGGAATTTACAGGAATATTTTGTCATAGGGCTCAACTGAGCTGCAAAAAATATTTTTAAGACTTGTTTTAGACCCTTGTTCAAAGTGTAGTGATGTTTAAGCGTTAGTTAACTTCTCCAGCCTGCTCTACAAGCTCAGGCAGAAGAGCTTTCAGAGAAACCGGAATTCCTCTGGGTCAGAGGCAAGGCAAACTGTGTTCCAGTGAGGAGAGTGGGGCATTTCTTGGATGTCTTGGCTGAGCTGCCTTGAAGAAATTGGCTCACTTGCACCTGAGGTTTTTAACTGAATCAAGGAACTTTTGATTGCATCAAGCATCAAGTACAAGACAAAAATGACTGATTTTGCAGATCACATAGCAGGAAGTTTTTATTCTGTGCCTGTGTTTTAGTTGCAGCATCCTTTTTCACAGTAACATAGAATGCTATGTTTGGTTTTGTTTATGAGACTATCTGTATACTGGAAGAAGACTGACTGACCCTAAACTACTTCCACAGGATATTTTTGTCCCATTGACTTTCTGACAAATGAAGGCTGCCTTCTATAAAACTTAAAAGCAATGCAAGATGAACTGTTTCTGACCTGTACTTGACCTATTCAGCTTCATCTGCTCCTGACAGACTTTTCAACAGTGAGCTCACAAAACTCTCTTTTTTTTTGCTTTACTCTTGGATAAAGCTGTTAGGCTATTTTTTTTTTTTTTTTCCTTCACTGCTTTAGTTTCACTGAGCTTTGTGTTTCACTGTTTCTGATTGCTCTTTCCTCCCCAGGTTCGACTTGTGAGAAAATCACAGAGAATGTTTTATTTGCTACTGGTAGCAGAATGCATTTCCAAACCGTACATGTGTGCAGAGAGCATTCCGCACATGGAAGAATAGGACAACCTAGGAAAAAGCCTCCCAGTCTCTTCATAGAAACATATATTCTAGCTGAATACATGCACAGAAATCTGCATATGGTGACCTTCAAATGCTCCCTGGGGTTCCCAGTCATGTGTTAGGGGTGTTCAAACTGAGAAGTAAAAAGTCCCACAATTTCCTCTTTTATGCTTTTCTCTTTATATTTCTCAAAACAAAGTGTTTCATAGTCAACCGAATTTCATTTTAAGTAGTTCCATTTTTAGTATTTTGAGTCAAGTCTCCTAATATAGTAAGTATATCCTGTAAGGTGCTGAATATGTACTGAAAGCAGTAGGAGTAGGAGGTAAACCCTAATCATTTCCTGGAAAGCTTTTCAGTGACAGAAGAAGTATAAGTAAAGTTAAAGTCCTTTCTTCACTGTCCTGCTCATCAAAAAAGAACCATGTTAAGATGAGATGATTAAGCTGCTACTGTGGTTTACTTTCCATTGATTTTCAGTTCATGGGTGAATAACAATTCGTTTTTGTCAATGTTTGTCTTTTGCATAGAAAAATATGACTGGAAATTTATTTGTTTTCTGCTTTATACAGGTAATCCAAAATTAGGCCAAATAGATTATATGAAGTTACTGAAGGAAATGTTTTTTGGCAATACGTTTTGGAACACTGTTATTAACTTTAATGTTACTGTATTGTGCAAATAACAGTGTTGTACCTGATCAGTGTAATAAATTTTTCCGATGATTAAAGGCAAAATTCTGCTATATAGAAATCGACACAGTTTGTACCTATGAGGTATGCTTAAGGTAAGCTCATTAGAAAACCAAGAATAGAAACATATGGGCTACATTCAAACAAATAGATTATGGACTAAATTAACTTTATGGAACTACACTGCCTTGTTCTACACTCATGAACTTCAGTGTTTGTGGTACACAAAGAAATCAAAAGGCCTGTGCATCCACTGCTTCAATGAATTCCACCTATTTTGATGAAGGCCAGTGTCCTGAGTTCCTGCTTGTGCTTTACACGGTTTTCCTACTCTCTGTGGTCTCATCACAGGCACTGAAATGACATCAAAGTAACATTTCTAAAGAGTTCTGTACAAAGAAGAGAGAAAAAAGGAAGCCTGATGACTGCCTTAGTCTTCTTTTGAGCTGCCTGAGACAATAAAACATGTACTACTGTGTCATGGTGTCATGCAGTCTCTGTCCAGAGAAAGACTGCGAATCCATTCCAGGCACAAAGACAACTTTTTTTTTAAATGGTAAAATGGTGAATTTGATAATACATTTTTCTAATCCATCTTCAGTACTTTTCCTGTAGATACAACATCTCAGTGATTCTAGAGCCCAGTACAATAAATATTACACTGAAATAAAGCATAAACACAGTTATCACCCCTGATGATATCATCAAAGAGATCTCATTAGGTGTAGCGAGGCCATCTACTGTATCTGGAAACAGAAGATATTACAGCTATGTCCTGTTCACTGGCCAAAGCTTTCCATTTTATTTCTATGTTCTGTAGATTGTTGGCAGAAAAGGAAGGAGTACAAGGAGACCTGGATTCTGGTTTCTGAGATGATAACTGAGTTCGATTTGTAAATAGCAAACAGATGATGATGAAAAAAATTTTTGTTGACTGATCATGAAAGCCAACTGAAAAGTGCAAAGATTAAATAATAATGTGTCTGGAAGTCATACATTGTAATTAATCTTCTTGCCCTGTTCATTCAGATTCTTTCTACTGAAGTGCCTTTGCCAGAATGTAGTAATCAAGAAAGGGACACAGCTAATTCCCCATATCCCTACAGATTGATTTCCTGATTATAAGTTTACATTTTCGACCTGACCTCTTCTTGGGCCAGGTCATTAAAAATACTTTATAGCACAAGTTATTTCTGGTTTATGATGCACTACAGTTTATAATGCCACTAGGTATTGTTTGTTTGTTTGTTTGTTTTTTTCCATCAGTGTGTTACATCCAAAATAGTTATATGAAAAACATTGAAAAATATTCAGATGTTTTTCTGGTTTTAAGCTTTCCTTTGTGGTCTTATCCTTGATTTTGTTTGTTTCAGTCTGAAATATTCAGACTTCAGTGCATATCATCAAAACAATCACCTCCACTCTTCTGGTTGTTGCAGACTCTGGGATGAGATACTCTGCTCCCATAACCTAGCAATTTGCCTTTATCTTCCTCTGTTTCTCTTCACATCCTCCCTTGCTGTGATCCCAGTCTCTGGAACCTGATCTCTACTTGATCGAGCCCCACATTTCCTTCCACAGCCTCTTAGTCATTCTCACAGTTTGCCTTTTCAGTGTGCCCTGGTCCCTGGGATTTCCACTGGCCGCGTATTACATCCCCTTCAGCAATTTCCTCGCTCTAAGCAGATTTGTACTTCATATGAACATTTTTCTATTAGCAAATTCAAGATACTTTCAAAGAGAAAAAATATCCCTTTCCTATTGCTGTAAACATGAAGTCACATCTCTAGATGTGATTTTAATGATTTTCAGTTTCTGTCTCACCTCTCAGGACCTTCATCAGCTCAAAGGTATAATACGGATGATACATGGCTTATGTATGAGTGACATTCATGCCTTCTGCCACAGTTTCTAGTTATTTCATATGAATTGCCTTAGGAGGAACTATTTACACATCCAGAAAATTCAGAATTTTGTTGCTATCATACAAGTACTTTGGAAAAGTTTGATTTGGAAGTCTGCTTTGGGTATATTGTTCACTGAAACAAGTAGATTCCCAATGCCCTATATGTCTTCTTGGAAAAAGGTAAATGCTTGCTTACATTTGTTTTATTAGCTTGGGGCTCTCATGCAACCATTTCTTCACATTTCATCTTTTATTTATCCTGAAGTATCCTGGAAGTTGAGCTGCTCTTTTCCTCATCTTTCCTTTAACTCATGATGTGCTGGAATATACACAGCTTTTCTGGCAATATGGGTGGTGGATAACTGTGCTTTCTGATCTGTCATAAAATCCTTCCTGAAAAAGATTGCCTTGAGAGGCCTAAACAAAAAAGGAATAAGTAATGTGAAAGATGATACTTTTTCCATTGGGCTTTTCATAATCAAAGTATTTTCATACAGTTTCTTCACGGTTATCTTTTTCCACAGGTTTACTCAGATAGGCAGAGGGAGAGGATGAGTAAGGTTAAATGATGGGATATTGCAGGAGATGTGATTATAGTTTTGGATGCTAGTCTTCTGTGTAAGGTTTCTCTTAAGAGTTTGTACAAGCTTTGTATGAATTTGGATCTTGGGAAGTGAACTGCAGAAGCTAGCCACAGCTCTGTGTATGTGCAATTAGAAAAATAGTTTCAAAGGAAAAAGCATGACTGCAGCCAGAAATGTAAAAGGATATTTTGCATATCTGAGCAAGTTTATCTTCAGTTGGGACTTCGGAAAATCTGTCATAGTTAGAATATGGAACTGAGTAGTCTTAATGTGAAAGAGGTTATAAATCTTGGGGTAGAAATCCTCATTTTCTTCTGTGTCCTGAAAAGTATACCTATTTGAGTCACCAGTATGGATTACCATCATATATTGGACTGCTTTTAACATAACTCTCTAACATAGCATAAATCACAGAAATAATATCTCTGGTCATGCCTATCACTGTCGTTCAGCCAGAAAAGTTTCACTGGACTAAATGGACGCTTTATGTGTGACATTCTGGAGAATTATGAATCAGCCAAGCTTAACCTTATAGCCCCAGGAAGATACAGAAACACTCTCTTACATAAAACAAAATTGTAAGCAATAAATTAATGAGAAACATTAATGAAAAAATAATAAATAATACAATTATGAGAAGAAGCCAGATTACCAAAAGTAGATTGAGTCAGAGCTAGCTCCACATCTAATATTCTTCCTTGCTGAATAGGTAGTGTGATGGATAGGCAGGAAACAATAATAGTGACATATTTTGCCTCTAGGAAAGTTTTTAAAAATATAATCTCCATGTGCCGTATCCATAAAGAATTAGAAAATAGTATTTTGACTTTCCTAGGTCAAAGCTAGGTCAGGATCAGTAGATGCAGAATTGCTTGAAAACCTGTACCCAAACAGTAGTTATTTCTGACTTTTTGTTATGTATATAAGTAGGATTCTTGAAGGATGTCTTCAGCCAGTATCATTCAACACTTTCAATATTGACTTGGGTGGTAGATTAGAGAACATGTTTACAAACTATGCAAATAGCAAAAATCTGTGAAGAGTTATTAGCAGAATAGAAGGATCAACATTTAAAATGCCTTTGAAAAGTGGAGAAAGTCAGAAATCAATTAATTGGATTAATTGAATTACATGGCAAAAAGTGCAAAGGGTATTAAAAATAACATCTCTTCAACGTGCAGAATAATTGGTTGAGGTAGTGATAAACAAATAAACAAAGTAAGAACCAAAGGGAAATGTGGTTCTGGTTTTTAGTGTTAAAAACATTCTAGCTAGAACACAGGAAAAAGTATTTTATTTGGCTTTTGTTAGGCTTTATCTGGACCAGTGCTTCCATATTGGCATATCTCCTTTCAAAAAAGGTGTAGATCAATTAGAGACAGTCCAAAATGGCAATAGAAAAGGAGCTTTATAAAATATAACCCACATTAAGTTAACTAGTGAAGATTCATCTGGGGGATATGAAAAGATGAACTACATCTATGGAAGCCCAAGTGTCACGTGCCAGGGTGGTCTAGATGTAAATTTGAATCTAGAGTAAAAGTTGGCCTAGACAACATTTTGAGGTGCCTCAGTTTCTGTGTTACACAGTTATGGAGGTGGACTCAGTTCAATTTAAAGCAGCATTTGTCATGTTATCCTTCTTCATGCTTTTTGAGCTGGTGATTCAGGAAGCTGGGGCAGGTCCAGGCATGCATTAGAGTTAATGAATGTTTACACAGGGAGCAACATTTTTGCACCTGAGGTGTTCAAAACCAGATGAAATCAGAAGAAGGGCCTCAGATGTGCTAAGGGAATTTGGATGCATGTCTGTTACTGTAAAAGCAGCCAAATCTTCCCTAGCAAGCCAAAGCCATAAGCTACGGCTACTATTTAGCCAATATCTATCCATTAAATGCTGAAGGTGTTACCTTGCCCACACTGCTGCAAGTTTTGGCACACTTTCAGGACATGAGAACATCATTCTCAGCCAACAGCTTAATGCACACAGAGTCTCGCAGTAGGTCAAGTTGCAAGACTACTCTGTGGAGCTACAGAGGGATGGTCTGAGATGCCTGCTTACAGTTTCTGCAAACGTCAGAAATACGGCTGCTGTTCAGATGTGCGGACACTGGGGTGTGGGCTATGCGATGGGTGGACAAGTGGAACCCATAAAGTTGGTTAGGACAGAAGTGTCCGTGAGATGAGTTGCTAGGAACTCACTGTGATCTGCAGAAGCATGCATATCACAGCATTTCCAGCATTGCTGGCTTGCTCTTTGTGCGCATGCATATGGACCTCCAGTACAATGAACCTGATTTTTTTCAAGGATGAAGGAAGGCATTTGTTGGCTACTGGGTCTGACATTTGGCTTGGAGTCCTCAGGGCAGTCTGGCAGAAACTTTTCTGAATTATGGGTTGTGTGATGAAGACCATGTAACTCCTTAATGCCTCATTTGTGATGGTGCAGAACACAGGGTAAATAACACAAAAGAAACACAGAACTGTGACCTGATTCTTAAAGTGATCACCGTGTCTGTTGTCACTGCATGTCTTGATGGGTGGACAAAAGCAGCTTTGTCCAGTTTGGTTCTGATAAGGAAAATAGACAATATAGCATTTGTGTGGCTGCAGGCAAACTAGGCTTTGATTTCTAATTTTAGTTAGTTTGATACCACTTCTAATTTAAAAAACCAAGAGCAACAACCAAAAAGATAAACATGTGGCATTTTATTTTAAGGGTCCTAATGAAGTCAGTAATTTCACTAATGAGGAAAATACTCACCAGTACTTGTATCAGTATTCAGATCAAAATATTAATTGAATTATCGATTGCCAGATAATGCACATTCATTTTCAAGCAAAACATTATGCCTCCCTTCTACCTTATTCAGAGTGTAAAATAATAAAATGTATGGTGAGAAAGTTTGGTTGTGGTGGCTATTTGTCACTCGACTTTTGATCAAAAAATGAAAATTGCAACGTCACTTCATTAACTTATAGCTCGTTCAGGGATAGCCTAATGCCAGCTACTAGTGTGATCTTGTATTCATGTGTCACTGAAGAGTACAAATAGGATAGATGAAGTCTTTGGTAATATCTTAAAGGGTTTCTATTCTTTCAACTCTATTCTTTTATTTTCTTTTTTATGCTGAAACCGAGGCGTTCTTGTCCTGAGCAGCCAGAAATAGCTGTTCAGTGCAGGTATATCTGGCTGACACTCACCCTGCTGTCTACATGTCTCTGTCACAGCCCCCTCCTCTCCACAGTCCACAGTCCCTCCATGCTCAACAGCAAATGCAAAGACTAGTACAAAAAAAATCCCAGAGCTTCAAAAGCTTTAAAACTACCATGCACCCCTGGGAGAGATCAGGAGTCACTGAGAGTTTTGTCAATGCATGAGGCTGTTCTTACTGGAAAGGAATTTGTTCAGTGAAGTTATCTGTGAAGATAATTTCCTAGAGTAATTTCTTAGAGCTGCCCCTGTTCCCAGGGAAATACAAACTCCCTTACCCCGGAATAATCCTCAGTAGGCTCTGCCAATCTTATTTAGGCAGAAAGTCTTTAAAATTTAGTCACAGGGCCTAACTTGGTCCCTAAGATTTTGTGTTCAGGTACAGAGTAGTGCCTTTGCTATTAGTGGCTAGTTTTACCAGCATAGTACTAGCACATTGCATCTTGAAGTCTTTTTTTCTCTCCACATACCTGATTAAGCATTTAGCCATATGCAGTAATTGCTCACAGAATCCTTAATGAAGTGTTAAATAGATTCCTATGGCACATTACACTTTGCTGTGACAAAAAAAAAATAAAAATAAAAATTTGTGAACAAAATAATGAGTAATTTGAGGGACACAAGATAAGACAGCACAGTATACAAATGCCTGATTTGCAAATCATCTTTTTATATCCTAGGCTAATCTTGGCTTTCAGTGTCTTTCAAGTTTTATCATTTACTTACAGGTTTTTTACAAGTTTTGCCTTTTACTTATAATTTCCAGATGGGTCCCTACAGTCGCTCCAAGCCTTCAAAATCATGCTTCTTATGTCCTCCATATCCCAAACCCCTCAACATGGTAAGTGTGGTTTTGCATAAAACAGATGCTTCCCTTTAAAAAAAGTTTGTTACAAGAGAATAGACTTCAGGATCAAGGGAATTAGGTAAGCTGTGCAATTACCAGAAAATACATGCTCCAGTGCAACTGGAAAGCACCATCTGGGACGTTTCAGACTGTAACAGTTCTGCAAAAATCCACTTGTTGAAAGAAACAGACACTGAAAGGGCATTTAATCAGCTCACTTTCTTATAAAAAAGGAAATCCCTGAACTCCTCCAGGATATCAGCTTTGGGTATAATTAGCCTGGTGATGATAATGTGCTTCAGGAAGAGTGGTGGGTTTTATGAAAGATTTCAAGTATCTGAGAAACACATTTATCAGCTGATGTTATCTCTTGCCACCATCACCCAGTGATTTCAGCAAAATGGATCTGCAGAGATAATTTCACCTTAGTTATCCTGAAAGTTTTCAAAGGCAAAGCACAAGATTGATCATAGTGTCTTTAGGATGCATCAGAAAGCTTAGCTGGAGCCACATTTTCAATTTTGGACTATAATGCCTCCCTGTAAACTCCTCCTGATTGCCTAGCCACAGGCTACGTGATGTCCTGCAGTAGCGCATGGAACAAACTTCAGCAAAGTTATTTTCAGTATCTGGTGAAAATGGATAAAGACCCGTATCTTCACAATGAAAATTGTATCTCATCACATACTGATCAGGTGTCAGCTCAGTTCCCTCCTGCACTGTTTTGAAGGAAAATTCATTATCCTATGAATATTTTGTTGTTGTTATTGAAAGACCAACCAGTCTGTATCACAAGTTATAGATGCTGGGCTTTGCTCAGCCTGTTGTATCTGTGTACAACTTGGCTTTTCTTTTGGTGTAAATAGAAGGACCTGTAAAAATCTCTGTCTTTGCTACTGCATCAGGGATTTAGTATGTTCATTTTAGCCTTAGCATTTCTTTCTCAGTTGGGTAGAAAACAGTAGGTCTTGAAACTCTTATTTATTTTAGCAGTGAGCTCTGTTTCTCCGTACTGCAACTAGAAGACACTTTTCCATGGACCAATTGTTCCTAAGACCTGTGGACCCACCAGACCCTTAAGTATTACAATGGTGCTGTAATGTATAGCAGGGGCAAAGTATGCAAAGATGTTTGAGAGTTTGGCTGTAGCACTTGAGTTACACTGAAGCTGATACAGTGTATGTCCGTACATCATACTGAAGGCTGATGAGCTCAGGGCAGAGGCATAAGACAACCTAAATTTTTACTTACAGGTTATCAATATCCTTCCAGAAGAAGTTTCTTCAGATGTCAAAAATGGTTGATGGAATAAGTTGCGATCCTGTCACTCATGTATCATGCTTTTGGACATACAGATGCTGTACAGGTAAAAGAGTTGGCCTTGTTTGAAGTCCCATTTGTTCTAAGAGCCTTCAAAACCTGAACTGTGGAGGTGCAAGTCAATCAGTCACAGAGCTAACCTAATTGGCACCTAACTCATACCAGAGGAAACAGCTACCACAGACACAGGCTTGCTGACAAGAACATTTTTTTTGTTTCTCAGGACAAATTTCTAAACTAGTCAGTGAAGACATGAGAACCTGTTTGAAATGTGAAGAGGGTACCTATATATGCCCCTGCCCTCTCTGGCATCTCCACTTTAACACCTCTTTTGATACAAAGCTTGCTCTAAAGCGGCTGCAGTCATTTGTGATGCAGTTACCAGCACAATTATATCCATATTAAAAGTAGCTGAATGCCAGCAAGGAAATCCCAACTTACTCATTGCCTAAATGTCACTCACCTAATACAAACTGAAGTCTAAAATTCCTATTGCATTATTGTGTAGTAAAGACAGTAGCTGGCATGCTTACTGATGTCTTTTAGTGGTTGAACATAAAAGGGAATTTACATAACCAGTTCAGGCAGCCTGGGTCCCCCTTTTCAGGTGCGAAATGTGAATCTAAAGCATACGAGCAGCTACAGCAAAGGCAGCTCGTTACACAATGTCTGTCTTTGTTACAAGCGCAAGCCAGCCTTACTGGAACCTGAAATTTTGCCATCTATATGACTTTAATCAAACCAACAGATGTTGATCAGCTGGCATTGCTTTGTTCACATGGAGTGTTGTGCTGCTTCTGTGGAAAAGGACTTAAAAGAGAAAGCAAAGCACAGATGTCCTAAGCTCTAAGCCTTAGGGCCAGATGATGAACTACTCTGGAGCTGCTTGTACACACGCCCCTTACAAAATGTTCAGAAATTAATGTGTCTCCCTCCTGCTTACCATACAAGCCATGCTGTCATGTGATTACACTCACAGCACCATCCCACCAAAACTGAAGTCCTAGTCCAAAATGTATTCTATTGTTTCTAAGCATGACTTGTTTTACTGGTTTGTGTAGAACCACATCCTTCCTTGGAAGCCAATAAATATTGAGTATTTTAAGTCAAATGAGCAATGTTGCCTGGCCTTTGTTATTCATTAGGACTCTCTTCCTACAATGGGACTTTGGAAAAACAACTAAAAATTTAGCTACTCCACATCAGTGAAATGGGAAGAAATTTTCATTAATACTTTTTGCTTGTTTCAGAAAAAACATAACCTATGTGTCAGAGTAAGAGGTTACAGGAGAGTCCTTCTTTTTGGCAACAATAATAATTTTATTTGGCAAAATCATTTTCTGACATTTATTTAGTTATATATTTACTTATTTTAAATTTTGTATACTATTATTTATTGCTATATATGAAAAGACAGAAGAGTGAAGTTTGACATGGTCAAAGAGTTCTGGTTCTGCACAGTGCATGCAAGCCATTTCAGTTCAAGTGTTCAGTCATTAATTATCACAAGACTAGACTAGTCCATTACTTACTTGCAAATAAGAGAAAAAATAAGAGGAATCATGGATAAAAAGGAGACAGATTAAAAAAGCAGTTACAGCCCACCTGAAAGGGAAATCAGTCACTGACAGTTCGTGTGAGAGAAGGGTGAATGGTTGAGGGTATAGACCGAAACCATCAGTTAGGGCATGGTTTCCTTGAATTTTTCCTGTTTCAGCTGCAGTGATGATACGTGACGGATTTGACATTAGCAGTTCTGTTTTCACAGCATCCAGCCTTAAAGTGCTCCTTCTTACTGACATCTGGAATTGATTCTGACCACTGGAAACACTGCATGGTCTTGGGGTATTCCAGGCTCCCCTGCACAGGGAGGGTAAGTGAGGAGCAAATATCCACAAAACACAGTATAGTGGTTAAAAATAAGTTTGCTGTGCACACGACTGAACCTACAGGCCAACCTATCATGGTGCCCAACTCAATCTAAAAAGCTATATGAAGATGTGAGAAATATTAGGAGAGTCTAATAGCCATGTAACTTGAATCAGCATTAGGTCATATCTACTTTCAGTATATTGTAAGGACTTTTTCTGGATCAGCTTTAGTATTTGATCCACTAAAAAAAGACAGTGTATGTTTGTCGTCCTTAGCAAGGATAACCAGAGAGTACGTTGGTGCTAATTATGCTTCAAATTTAATACTTTCAGATTCAATGTTTCGCATTTAACATAAGAGATCAGAGTTTGCAGGGATTCAGATGAACCTATGGTGGAAGGTGTCTTGCTGGAAGGACAAGTCTCAAGTAGAAATTCCATGGAGGTGGCTACCAAAGACTCCGAGATGCTGCCCCCAATCTGTGCTGATCATAGAATCATAGAATCATTGTCCCATGTACTGCTTTTTGCTAGGAAAGAGTTAATTGTTTTGTAGTAGTTTGTATGGTGCTATGTTTTTGATTTGTGCTGAAGACAGTATTGATCACGTAGAGATGTTTTAGTTCTTGCTGAGCAGTGATTGCACAGCATCAAGGCCTTTTCTGCTCCTCGTCCCACCAGTGAGTAGGCTGGGGTTGCACGAGGAGCTGGGAAAGCACACAGCTGGGACAGCTGACCCCAGCTGACCAAAGAGATATCCCACACATGATGAAGACGAGAAAGGGGAAAAGTTCAGAGTTATGGTATTCCCAACTAACTGCTACACATGATGGAGCCCTGCTTTCTTGGAAATGACTAAACACCTACTTGCTAATGGGAATCAGTGAATTAATCCCCTATTTTGATTTGCTTGCATGTGCAGCTTTTGCTTTACCTATTGAACTATCTTTATCTCAACCCATGAGCTTTTGCACTTTCATCCTTTCAATTCTCTTCCCTACCCCCCAGGGAAGGATGAATGAGTGGCTAGGGGGGGCTGAGCTGCCCACCAGAATTAACCCACAACACCCCATTGGCTTCAGCGTACTAATCAAACACGAATCAGACTAGTTTGGTGAATTCAAATATACTGACTCTTGAAGCTTCCTCATCAGTAATCAAAATAGCTGTTAAAATTTATCATCAAACCTTGTATGTATGAAAAATGTATGAACAATGTATGAACATTGGACCAGCTGTGACTAAAACCCTGTAGCTGCTGTCATCTGTCTAACTGTAGAAAATCTCAAAAAAGCACCCCATTTCTAGCATTCTAGAAATGATAGAATCCCAACAGAAGGCATCCCTTCTCAATGCCGTTTCACTGCAGGCTGGTTGGGTTGTCCAGAGATAACATCTTACACACTGATAGGAAAGCCCAACACAAGAAAAGGGACGTAGTCTGTATGGACAGAGTGGCAATCTTCATATATGTCCAGAAGTATCTTACCTCTGCCTAAATTGAAGTACTTAATTGGTAAATCTAAACTGGGATCCTGTTTGCCTAATCCTTGCTATATAACCACTGGGGAAAGATTTCCGGTGTCTACCCTCCATTCACTCTATGGGCAACCTCATACTTAAGATGCTTAATGTTACATAGCTTAAACCTCCCAGTAATATCCTGTACTTTTTTAACTGTTATTTTTTAATTTATTGTTATTTTTTAAAAGACAAAAATTAATATAAAAATTGTTATTTTTCCTATCAGTGTGTAAGAACGAAGAAAGCAGAAATATGGACAAATATTATTCTCAAGCATTGAACACAATCATCTTGAGTATCATGAGTGGTGATTCTGGAACAGAGACGGTTTAATAAAAGGGAGTCTTACATATCTGGGTTGAAGTGGAAGTTTCTGAGTTTTGTATAGTTTTTGCAGTTTAGCTCACCTGTCATGCCAAGTTTGCTTTTCTGGGTGCAATATGCTATCTGGACCTCCAAAGCACCACTGGCTAACAAACATGGTCAACATTGCTGGGATGTCTGACACTGACATTCCACCATTAAATTCATAATTACACCAGCAGAATTAGAGGATAGGATGTTGCTGGGGCCCATTCTTTTGATACAGACTCGAGACAAAAAAGTTTTGGCTATGCAGGCACAGTTTGCGGCTATAAAGGCATAGTTATTTTTGGAGGTTGCCATTCTTGCTAAATTATCCAACAACCACAAGAGCACATGAATCAAATTCTTTTGTTTGCATATTTATGGTTTAATGTCATTTACGGTATCAAAGTATTTGACTTGTCAAACTAACTTAATGGAAAATTAACAGGGATTCCAGATCTTGCTGTGGCTCTGCCTTTACAGTATGAACAACTTGGTGCAAACCACTGCAAACAACCACTAGTCACTTCTTATTATAGAGAGCAGACATTTAAGTTGCAGAAATCCTACATCTTGTGGTGCTGTCTGGAAAGCAGAGACCATGATTTGTGGGACAATCCCGACAAAAACTGAAGATTGTGGGATCTACCACTGTGCATATTATTTGAGAGTTAGTTCAGGAGAAGAATGAGAAACTGAGAAGATTACAGCCCTCCAACCCTTAAGCCTGGCTCTTCTCCTCTGTCATAAATTTTAAAAGAAAAAGCCCTACAAAAGAGAATGTGAGGAAACAGCTTGCTTGGCAGTTCCATCTTGGCTTCTGCCAGCTTGTATTTTAAATTTTAAATTGGGTTCTATGCTAGGAGATCGTAACTGTTATTTGTATTCTAATGAATATTTTTGTTCCTTCCTGAGCATGTGTTTTATCATCCTCATTTCCCTCCCTTTTATATGTAATTATTTTATCAGTTTTAAAATAAAAACAATTATTAAAGCTATAATAAATGTCTGAGATGAAATGTGATGTATAGATAGATTGAGATTTATTTCTGTTTGCCTCCGTTGTGATATGCAAATGTAGCCTGAAAATTTTGTCAGAAATACTTTTTCCTCCATTATATTTTACACCAGCAGTCTAGATCCAGTCCTGTATTTCCCGAAAATCTGCAAGAAACCTAAATGTTATTTTGACATCTTCAAACAGACCTGGACAAGGGAATTAACTGAAAATATAGGGTATTTTTCATAAGGTGACACAATGAAAATTCTGAACATTTAATTAATAATTTGAATCACACACACAAAAAACCTGAACACTTGAAAAAAAAAAATCCCTAAAAAAAAGAACCCTAAAAACATCCTTACTCATTCAGTTTAGTACCAAAAAGGTTTAAAGATTTGCCAAAATAACAATAAGCACATTTCAGTGAATTAGAAATGAATTTTGATTCACAGCACTTGAATGTCTTTTTCTACTCACATTTCATGCTTACTCTTGTAACCACTCGAGTTCACACTAAAGTCTATGGAAAATCAATTTTCAGTCCATGCCAAAGTTAGCGAAGTAAATCAAGTACACGAATCTCTGGAGCAGCACAATTTTTGTCCAAATTTCTCATTAGTGTAAAGATGCCTGTCAACTAAATCTGGCAATCGAAGGCATGACCGTGATAGTATAGGTCATTGTTGCTTGAATTGCCTTCAGCCCAGCTGCACTTTTTTAATAGATCTTTTTCCTGTTTGTTTTTTTCTCTTCATTGTGTGGGCTGATGGCTGAAGACTCAGCGTGAAAGATCCTACAGAGGTCTGACCCTGCTTTCCCACAAAGGCCATGCACATTCATATATGCTACAATAACAATTTCTCTTTCACAATGAACAGTGCTGAAGGACAAATGAACATAAAAAGAAAAATTAAAACCAAGAAGCCATATAATAATCATGAGAATGAATCACCAGGGAGTTTAGACACACGCATATTTCGCAGAATCAACCTAGATACTGGAAACTTGAAAAGGCAAACTCAATTTTCACATGCTGAGTTAAAAAGGTGAGCTCCACTGTAGCCAGAATTTGAAAGAGTTGGGGTGATGTAATCCAGATCTGTTCCTATGGCAATCTTGAATATGAAACAAATCTTCATAGCCAGTTGCACTACAAATCAACAGCCAGTGACTGATTAATGGAATATATTCTCAGTGGTTATTTCAAGACATTTCTTCTGTGCAGACTGAAAATTAAAACATTCAAATAGCCTGTATACTGAACTTCTTCACACACAGACATACCAGCTCTTCCTCCTGTGGTGAAAAAAGCACCCTGTGATGTCCTATATATCAGGCAAAACCACTAGCTAAATGGTAAAGTAAGTGCATGTAGGGTCAAAGTAAATTTCCTTTTGAAGGAATATACTTCCTCAATAATTTGCTCACTCAATTGTTATTCAACTTAACTCTTTTGAAAGCTGACATATCATGGATCTAGAAGTATGGCTTGATTTCTCTGGATTGAGACTCAGTGTTATTTTAGGGCTATGCTGGCAGCAACCTTCTTCAAGCTGGAGCAGCTTCCTTAACCAATATTAGGAACTGTCTCAATTTTCCACTATTAAGGTGGAAAAATGTCAGTCCTGAGATGATTAATAGTCTCCTTTTTGAGCAAAGGGGGACTTTAGGGACAAGAAGAGCTTCTGGATAGCCTTCTTCCTTTACATTCACCTAGAGCAGAACAGAAATGTCAGTTCTAGATGTTCAGTGGTGGGTATGTGGGCTGGGAGACATGATGGGGGAAGGGTTTTTTCCTGACCACATCTAAGCCAGCTTTGCCAAAATTCAATTGAGAAGGAAAAAAGCATGTGGAAAATTGCAGCAATTTGAAGCACAGTATTTTAGTGCAAGTCCAGGGAGACAGCAGGAGTGTAGTGACATTTATCAATAGCTACAAAGTAGAGTTCCAGCAAAAAGAAAAGGAACAATCTGCTCTCTGCCCTTGGCATGATAATTTGCCTTTTACCTTCTGCATTTTCATATATTAGTTTGAAAAGCAGAGGACCAAAACAATCAGCAACAGATGTTCCATACAATCAGTGTGGTACACGAATTCAGTTAGCATGCAAATTGTCATCCCTGGGCTATTCATGTGGACTGCTGGGAAAACAGGCAGCCTGCTTTGCAAAAATAGATAGAAGGGGTATGATTAAAATGTCTGGATTCAATCACATGTTTAATCACCATCCCCTTTTTTATCTCAGCTACAATGACTGGTAGCTATTATGGCAAAAATTTGAAAATGTGCATGACACACAGTGGCACCCAGGAGCCTGATAGGTGGTCTGTGCTTGATCAAAGTGATCAAAGCTTTGTCCTGTGTTTCTCTCTGTCCCACCTCACCACAACAACTTTAAATGCACAAAATATGATTTACAGGATGGTGTTCTCTACTGTTGTTGTTAGGCTAAAGTGTTATAAAATGCTTATTAATTTTTCAGTGAAACCAATAAATAATGTTTCTTGCTCCTTAAAAGTAAAACAGATCACTGTGTTGTCTACTCAGAAATGGTTTTTCAGGGGTAAGACAGGGGAATAGACACCTCTAACCCACCTACACACAAATGGTAGGTGAATCCTGAGAAAAATTTTGGTGTGTCCCCCCGAAAGCTTATTCAAACCATTCTGAAACTTAAGGGTCAGGTAAGAGTCATTCTTGAGCTATTTTGACGCTTTCTTTGTAGCTGTGGATAGGTGCCAGAAGGGCAGGGAAAACTAGTAGGAAAAATTATAATCTCTACTTCTTTTTTTTTTAAATCCAAGAAGTGGGTTAGTCAGATTTTTTGGCAAAGTTATATATTGTTTATTCAATGAATGAGATGCCAAAAAAAAGAGAAGCCTCTGAGGGATAGATGGTGGAAATTTTACTCACTCTGGTAAGTAAGTGCTTGCTCATGTGAAGAGTTCTGCTGGTACCAAAGCAACTATTTTTGTGAGCTGCATAATATAGTTCAAAATTAACCCAAATCGGTTTGAAAAGGAAAATTGTCAAATGGACTGAAGACTGTTTACAGGACACTGTAAAACAGGGATCACCCTAAGTGTCAAAATACCAAATAAAAGGAAATTCTCTAATGGCATAATCTGAGGATCAGATACAGTACAGTGCCACAAGAACTGAAGCAGGACACTACCAAACTTAGAAGATTTAAAAATATGGGCAAGATAAGCAGAATTTCTCTAAGTCAGGGGAAATTAGCAACCTGACCTAAAAGGATAAAATGTGACTTGGGAATATGCATGTTGTGAAAGCAAAGAAGAATGTAATCTGAAATACCCAATTAACAGCAGAAACCTGGGTAGCAGAAATGTCAAGAAACAGAAGTGAGAGGAGGTGGCTTTACATCTCCTGAAGCCAGCACAAGTGAACACGAGGCCATGGCACTGGTTATGTGTTGACAAATTTGCACAAATGAGAAGATTAGCAAGGATTCATAGTTTTGAGAAATGAATGGTGTCTGATATTATCAGCCTTCATTGAGGCTGTATGTTGGCCTTAATCAATTACCTCTGATCTTTACTGAAACTCCCTTTTGTAGGCAAAGGTGCGGGAGAAGTACAGTGAATTTAACTCTCAGAGGATGAAGCTGGGTGGATGGTTTTGGAGAATTAAGCCTTTCAGCTTGAGACAAATAGGACATCCAATAATTCCTGTGTCCTTTCAATGTGCCTTGATCTTGACAAGCCATCCTGTTCCCAGAGTACCAAAACAATACCCATGCATTTTCCGTTACAGAACATAAGCAACAGAAAATTTCAAATACAGGGTAAAGAAGAAAAATGGTGATTAAATGAATAAATGACCTGGTTTCAGCTGTAACAGTTATTTTTCTCCATCCTAGTAGCTGGTGCAATAATGTGGTTTGGCTTTAGTCTGAGAACAATGCTGATAACACACGGATGTTTTAGTTGTTGCTAAGTAATGTTTACTCCAATCAAGGACTTTTCAGTCTCATGCTC
Organism: Nestor notabilis; assembly: GCF_000696875.1. Taxonomy (NCBI): domain Eukaryota; kingdom Metazoa; phylum Chordata; class Aves; order Psittaciformes; family Psittacidae; genus Nestor; species Nestor notabilis. The sequence continues at coordinate 12,379 of NW_009917734.1, read as the reverse complement.
TGCCAGTGAGGAGGGGCATGGGAAGCCAGGAGGAAGCAGAAACAGGACACCTGACCTAAACTAGCCAAACAGCACGTCATGCCCAGTATATAAACTGGGGGGAGTTACCCAGAAGGGCAGATCACTGCTCTGGTCAGGGGTATTGGTTGGTGGGTGGTGAGCAATTGTATTGTGCATCACTTGTTTTACTGTGCATTATTGTTTCTTTTTTCCTTTCCCTTTTAAGTTTTATATTCTCTTCCCTTGTTATATTGTTATTATCATTATCATTATTATTACTATAATAATATGTTAGTTCTTGGGCTGTTCTGATCTTAACCCATGGGGTTTACATTCTTTTGATTCTCCTTCTCATCCTGCCTCCATCTTGCGGGAGGAAAAGGGGAGTGTGAGTGAATGGCTGCATCGTTCTGAGTTACCGGCTGGGCTTAAACCATGACAATAAAGAATCATGATACCACCGGCTAGCTGTTCTGTTACTCAGCTGATGTGCTATAAAGACAACATTCACTCTGGTGTTATAACAGCTCTGTTGGCAATTGGAGGCTCATGTTGTTACTTAGAAATGAAAGGCTGTAGCTGAACCATTTAGATTAACAAGAAAGACTGACTGCCATAACAAGAAAGGTAGCATATGCCAGTGAATCAGATGCAATTTGTATATTTTAACATTGAAACAGTCTGTCCTGATTAAAGCTTAATTGGCCAAAACACTGACTCCGCAGACTTCTTGGCTACAATGAACACAAATATTTAAAATGTACAGTTCTTGATTAAAACAGTGACTGTGCACCACGACTAATATTTAAACAAAAAGGAAAGGAATGAAAGTATAAAATGTTCCCAAGTCACCCAAATAGAACTGCGGTGGTAATAATTCTGAGGGTGGTCACTTTAACTTATAAAATGAATTTTTTTCTTTCTTAAAGAGAAATTAAGAACTCATTCTTTTTGGTTTTTAAATTGGACTTGTTTGGTCAGCTGCCCTTATTACTTTTGAAAACCATCTCTAAACTTATTTCTCATTCTTTTTATTTGTCAGGCAATTTTGATAATTACCTGTGTCCTCCAACGCTGGAGAACAAAACTGAAGAAGGAAATCTGAGTTAGCTGCTGGCAAAATGGTCTGGAGAAGAAGTTTTAATAAATGGCTTTTACTTCCTCCAGACATAGCTTCTAAAAGTTTTATATTGTTCATTTATTCACATGAGCAACCCTTTACTAGACCTGCTTTTGGTACAGGGCATTTTGGACAACACAGTGGAACATGGTGACAGGAGGCTGTCAGAGAAGCCAGCAGCTGTTACTCACAAATGCTGATCTATTTTTCAAGTCTTCCCCTCTCCCTCCATTTCCATTAAGGAATGTTTAGCAGCCTTTTCCCTCCAAGCCTCATGGTAGGATTTATCAGTTCCTTCCACAGACCAAGAAAACAGTGCAATCTACATCCTAATTTGAGGCCTATTCATGAAAATGAGTCATGGTATTAATTTCAGATTATGTGTGAAATTTCCCGTCCTCCTTTTGTCAAACAGAATTGCTCATTTTACAGGAGCAGGTCTTGTATTCTGGCAGGTCCCTGAAGTACAGAGCTACATGGCTGTTGACCTTAAGTGTAGGTGCCACTGGACTAGCTCTCTTAGCCTGCCTAGTCACATATTTAATACATGAAAAACAAAAGCTGTTGCCTTGATATTTCATGAAAAAGGCTGAGTAGTGGAGAAGTGTTGCAACCTACGGAGCATTGCAGCATCCTGAGTCAAAGGCAGTAGGTCTTCATTACTGTTGTTGATCTTTTGACTTTGTCACATCTGAATTGCCTGCAGAACCCAAGACACATAGAACAGCAACCAAGCTACAGGAATAGAAAATAATTCCTCTCACTGATGGGTCAAAAAATCTTTCAGCCAGTTTCGTGAAGTACTTTGGACAGTCACATATTATCATAAGTAGTGTTTTCTAGCCTGGGTAGGAGAGAAGAAGGAAGTAGAAACTCATTTATGCATAAGGAAGATTGGAAGGTTAGAAAAAAACCCCCAACCTTACATAGCCCAGGAATTTGCAAATGCATTTTCAAATGCATTAAAAAAAAAGAAATAAAAATGGTCCTCCAAAGCCTAATTCTGCTATTTCATTGTTCAGGAGAATTTAAAACAAAAGAAGATATTAACATATACTCCATTGTTACATTAAAATGGCAACAACCCATTTTCAAAGCAGTAAGTTTCTAATGGGACCCCATGGCTTGTAAAGCTTTTTGAATAACTGTTTAATCTACAGAAATGCAACCCCCAAACCCAAACCTTTGTAGACAGGAACTTTCTCTAAAAGTTATATCTAACATCTACAGAACAAAAATGCCATGAGATACTACCATCTGTTTACTATATTAAATATACAGATCTTTGTGTTTTTATTAGAAGATTTTTACTTCAACAAGGCAGACAGAGGAGCTTACATATACAGCAAACCCTTTTGCTGCAAAAATGTGTACGAGATGCAATGTAGAAATAGCATGACTTTTGGGAAGATTACAAATTCTCTCTCTCTGGGTGCTGCTCAGGGACAAGCAATGCAGTTATATTTGCTTCCCTCCTGCAGCAGTCAGGAGTCAGAGAGGATGAGATTTTCATGTCGGCTCTGATACTTTTACGCTGTTAGTAGACCCTCCCAATTTGGGAAATTTCACAGTAGGTCCACCGCTCAAAATTATTTCAAACATACATGTGTAAATCTGTGTGAAATCTCCAAGAGGTGTTCATGCCAGTGCTATGGAAAATCCTTCTTTATGGGACTGACTAAAGATGTACCACAGGCAGATTGGAACTGAATTACTGGACCACCTTGCTTATTCTGTCATGGACTTCAACACTTCCCTAAACAAATGGCATTTCAATAGAAGTCTGATATCAGAAATTTGTAAACTGTAACCAAATCCAGTTACTAATAAACATATGACTTCTTCTTGAGCACTATTTTTAGAAGATATATTGTGCAAGTAGTGTATTTCAATCATTAAAGCTTGAAATTATCTATAGAGTTTGCTTCCTTTAGCAAGAATAGATATCACAATAAAGTACCATTGATAAGATTTTTTGTGGAATTTTGATTGCTGTGATGCATCTGTGAAATCTATGTCAAGAAGAAAACGACTGGAATTTTGGAAAAAGAGAGAAAAAAGAGGAGAGGAGAGGAGAGAAGAGAAGAAGTGAGGAGAGGAGAGGAGAGCAGAGCAGAGCAGAGCAGAGAAATAATACACCATTTCTGGATATAAGACAGAAAATCATAAACAGAAAAATATATTTAAGTTTCAGACATGCTGAAGAAATGTCTGAAAGAGAGAGGGGAAGCTGAAATAAAAGACTGGCTTGTGTCACTAGAAGTGGCAAAGAGTTAGCAATGGTCATGGAAGTGATGTGGATCCTAATTGCAGGGACCTATGATGCCAGCAGGAGAGTCTTGCTCCTAGGGGTTGGGAGTTTGCTTACAGTAAGATTTTACACCTCTGACATTGCATGGAACCTATCTATCCCACCACAGGAGATTGTCTAGTAGTCCAGAGCCAACAGAATAGATGGCTAGAAGCTGTACAGGGCTTTTCCTCCACAGTACTAATTCCCTTTGTGCTATCAGTATGCAGTGGAAATTCCAGCAGATCAGAGTCACTGCTGGGGGAAAAGGGCTGGCACACAGTAATCCTGAATAGAGACTATAAAACATGTTACTCAAGCCCTCTTAAAGTGCATTTTTCAGCTGCAGATGCTGACTTGGGCCTTGACTTTTATTGTTGCCTATTCTGCAGTTACTCTTGCATCCAGCAGCTGGAGCAGCCATAAGCAAACACACAGCATGGGGTCAGAGCTCGTGTCAGCTGCTGAAAACCATTGCTGGGCACCAGTTCAACTGACAGCATCAGCCCTGCTCTTCTCAGCAGTTGCTCCCTCACCACTTACAGGAGCAGGTCTGCCATATCCTCAAAGATCCACACATCCTTCTCTTTTGCTTCCTACCTGTTTTGAAGAGAACTGGGCAGGCTTCTTTCAGCACTGGTAATATGTTAACAATGCAGAATTGCTGTTTGGAAATAGAGCTCCCCTCAAGCTATATACCTATTATACCAAATCCAGAAAACAGCGTCCTGCCTTGACTCTTTCAGTCATTATATCTGAACCAAAACCTGACTTCTATCACCAGCTTTAAATCTTAGTAGCATATAAGATCTATGGTCAATACATTTTAATATTAAAAAACCCCCCAAACATATTAGGTAACGAAGCCCTCTGAACCCAGCACAAGTTTCTTCAAGATCCACTGCATAATGTTATCATTACCCAAACAACATTAGCTTAGTGGCTGGCATTTTAGACTGGCTATTTCTGTTTCAGAAGTATTTTTAAGAAAGTTATCTACTCCAAAGTGTTGGAAAATCCTAGCTTCCTTCAGAGTCAAATGGATTTAATGGCAAAAGTTCAAACTTATGATGCAAAATCTCAAGAGATTTATAAATAAATAACTGAAGATTCTTTCATCTGTTTGTGCCTGATTTTGTAGAGATATGCTTGGAGTACATCTCTGAGACAGTCTTCAACACTAGAAAGATTTAAAAGTCACTGCTTCTTTTAAATGAAGGTTGAAAGTCTCAAATAATCATCTGACCTAAGACCAGGACACTGTAAAAAAGGATTCAGGCTGTCAAGAATTAAAAAACGCACATAACAATACAACCCCAAAAAATTTGGCAACTGCACAGCAAATTAAAACATGAGCTTACTTGCTTTGGAATGGGGAAGAAGTTGATTAATCTGATTATCAATTTTCACTCAGTAATTGATTATTTATGCATTTAGAGTACCCTTACTTTAAGTTATGGTAGTTTAAATAATGATAACTGCTATTCATTTAGCTGGAAACTGTGACTAGATGTTTCTTCCAGTACACAGAGCCTGTTTTCTAATTTTTCTAATATTAGGGAGCTCTTTTCTCTTTTGTAACACACTGAAACATACATTAAAAGCTTGTATTACCCATTTTTAGCTTTCTGCAAAATAGGCACTTTCAAATACAGGTCCACATAAACTGCAAAAAAAAGTTATTTGTTGGTGATTACTTCTTGTATCTCAATTAAATAATGAAACAGTTAAAGAGAACAATGTGATACTGTTTCCCCTGGCTGCTTTTGCATTTCTGTAGTTGGCCATCTCCTTTTTCGCCTTGTACCTCCTTGGTCACTTACCTTCTTTGTGGTGCAGTCAGGACTACACTGCTTTTTTAATGTTTTAAAATGCTCCAAACAGGGTTTTAGGAGCATTTTTTAGGTTTTAGGTGGAAAACATTCACTAATTGACCTGTTAAAAGCTTCCTCTCCAGCTCCCCTTAGTCTGGAGACTGATGGGCAGAATGCATCTTGAAGAGATGCATTTTTATGATGTGCTAAATCAGCATTTGGTAAATGGGGCTCTTACTCTGTGCCTGCAATATGGAAAGATCCCAGTACAGCACTGCAGCTGATTTACATCAGAACTCTATGGACAAGAACAGTTTCTTACCACATAGCAGGAATATAATCTCTGCTTGATGTTCCAGAATCTGTCTCATTTGGATGTCCGTGGGATGTCCATCAGTTTCCCTTTAGCTTGTCCTTCTAAGCATTGATTTGCACAGTTTGTGAATGTAGCAGAAAGAGAATTTACAGTAAGCTGGATCTGCCCAGCTGTTACAGGTGCTGAGACAGAGAAGACAGCTCTTCAGAACTCAAAAGGTTGTTTTGATTTCCTGCTTCACACCATGTTTACTTGGTTTGCATAGAATCTTCTTTTATTAACTTCTGTTGGTAGCAAACAGTTTTCATTCTGATAATACTTTGGTAAACATATTCCAAGTACAAGAAAAATCTCTACCGAGAGCCAAGCTTTCTAAATCTGTGAATGTTCAGATCCAGGGATTTGACTTCTAGAGTATACAGTGTCATTTGTCCCCAGAATGTGGGGTTTGTTTTTTTTTCTTTTTTCTTTCTTTTTTTAAAAAAAACCCTTCTTTCCACTATTTGATCCATAAAACAAAGTTTCTATTTTCCACAGGGTTTTTTTTATATTCTTCTTTTTTCCTGGGAGGTGTAAAAGATTGTGAGTGAATAAGAACAGAAGTATCACACAAAGTGTGTAACAGATTAAATGACTTTATTTAGAGAAAGAATTGTTGTACATAAGGCTGCTCTGAGGGGCAAAAATGATGATTTCTTAAATAAAATGAGTTCCCCCTTTCTTGCTTAATGTTCTGTTGTACCCACTGTTGTCTCTCCAAAGCTAATGAAAAGATCTCACTGGGCATTGTGGCTGCTACAGAACATCTTCCTTTTCCTAAAGTGCATTCCAGATCACTGTGAAGTGCATCATGCAATTAAAAATAGATGTGTTTTACTCTATGCTTGTGAATTTTTCCATTTAAAAGGAAAATGTTGCTATACGTAGGCATGCTCAGAGACCAAAAAAACCTGGCTCATGTTTTGAGAATCCTTAAGGTAAATAGCTTTTACTTTTCAACTGACCTGGCATTCATATAGGCTGCTGATTTCCCCAAGAAAACTCATTAAAACCTCTGCCAAAGCTTTTCAGTGACCTCTAGCTGCTTCCTGAATCACCTCAGACTCTGCTAACACACAGGGTATTATCTGCCTTTCTAGCAGATTTGTAAAAAGCATCACTCTTTGGCTTATTCATTGCTGATCACAAGATTGAGTATCAAAAATAAGAGACTACTTCAGTAGTCATCAACTCTGTGTGCTGATATCTAAACATTTGAAAAGTGAGTTTGACATTCATATTACTGAAAATACTAGAAAAGTCTTAGTTAAGCCATTTAAAAATGCTGCTAGCTAAAATTCACTAGCCAACCCTAAAAAACATAACCAGTAAAACCAAACACCCATTCTTCTTTCTTCTCTCCACAGATACTGCCTTCTCCATCCCACAGAGCTGTATTTCCAGTGGACCAACACAGAAGTCTTTGGCAAAGTTGGTAGTACAGACTTCAGAAAAAACATCAAAACCTACATTAGCAATCCTATTTGTTTCAGCTCATTTCCTTTGAGGTCAGAAGTTAGTAGAAGATCCAAGGAGCTGGCTTAGACAGCCTTTAAAGGTTTAAAGGTTCCCAAAATGTCTTTAATCAGGTCAACTTCAGTCTGTTTTCAGTCAGAAAGAAACCAAAGAAACCCCAAAGACCAGAATACTGGGATGACTAGAGAGTAATGTAGAGACAATTGGCTGAGGATGACAGAGGCATGAATTTCAAAATAGAGATTGTGAAAGACTTCACTTTTTTTTTTCCTCTTTCCCCCAAAACACTAAAAGAAGCTACTGAAATAACAAAAGAGTGAGGTTAGTTCCTGGCTAGATTGAAGGTTCAAATTTTCTGCTTACATAGCTAGAGCTTATTAAAGCACACATCTGTCTTTGGGTAAATGGGGGACATAAAGTGTACACTGAATGCTGACAAAGCCAGGTTAGTTTATTTTCACAAAATATTATGTGAGACTGCTCTTGCTTATGTGGAAATGTCAGTGAGTACCCTTCCTGCGAGCTTCATCCTTTCTTCCTTTTCTCCTTAAAATGACAGCACCTTAAGAATCTGCCTTCCAAATTCTGTAATATTATCATATTAAAAAAAAAAAAAGCCAAGAAATTTATATAGTCCGCTATTCTGAATAGCAAACCTGGCAGGATTTATCACCTGCTGTATTGGTTATTCTGTCCATCTGCTCTTGCACATATAAAGCAGCCAGAAAAAGAAAGTAAATTCTCTAAGGTGAGTGGAAGATTTTAAAGTCTGCTTACACTCATACACATTTAAAAAAATTATTTACTTCCAAAGTTCCAAATATAAAAAACTTACTTAAAATGCAGTCGCCAAAAACACAACTGGCAAGGCAGCAATGACAAGCAGAATGAAGTGGGAATGAAGCTACAAGGAGATTAAATATTGCATAAGAAAAAGGCAGGGGGAAAAGTATTTATAAGTGCCAGAATACCTGCCAAGTAACAGAGTATCCTTCAGCTGTGTTGAATTTGAATAATTTCCCATTGTATCACATCATCCATTTCCAGGCCACCTATAAGTTTGGAGTTGGCTTGTTAAGTAAAACACGCAACAACAACTCAGTAAAATTGAGTAATCCCCTGGAAATGTTTTCAGTTCCTTCCCTCTTCCTTTCCCCTCACTGCTCTCCTCCAGAAAACTGGGAAATGAAATAAATTTAGAGCCATGCTTTCCGGCAGAATAGTTAGCACTGAATATCAGGTTTTAAAGACCTGTCACCTGCATTTGTTTTTTTAGGTTCACAGAATTGTATTTACTGCAATAGTTGCAATAGTTACCATTTGAAGCCCCTAAAATCACAGTAGAATCAGATTGCAGGGCATTAAACCCTTAGGCTTTTAAATGTGGTCTGCATATAAGGCTGAAATATTTATTACCAGCAAAACTTCATATCTACTAAAGTATTTTTGTTTGTTCATTTAAGCTGTTGTTCAATATTTATGGTGGACGAAAGGATTATTTCTATGGATTGTTCCTACTATCCCTTTCACCCTTGTTTGGGTCTTTATGTGTTATCATAGCAATGGAGGCTGAACTACTTCCAGTGGCTGTGGACTGAAGGTAATTCACCAAAAGGTTTGGAAGAGATTAGGTGCTGGGAATCATGCAAGTGGGAAAAGAGAGAAAAGAAATCCCTCTTCAGGAGCTTGTAATTAGCTCTCCTTTAATTAATTAAGCTCACCTGATTGTTATTCTGTACTGATGCAGTGCTTTCTGAGAGGTTTGGCACTGCTGTGCTAGAAGATACAGGGAACTGTTGTTCTTTGGTTCAGCCTGGAAAGCAGTGAATAACAGGATGGCAGGGCAAACCAGGGCAGGGAAAGCACGAGATAGAATGAGCTCTTACACTAATACCACAGTGCAAGGCTTTCCAGCTCCTGAGAGCTGGTCATGCTCTTATCTGGAATCACGACTATATGGCAGAGACTCAGCTAGGAGCCATGAAAGACTTCACACATATTCAGGGTATGCACTGAAGAGGGAACTGGTATAGAGTGCTGCCACTGTGATCTTCTAGCTGAGCAGCCCTGATGCATGCCGTTCCTAGACAGCTCTCAACCTGCCGGGCTATTATCCCCCTGTAATTTAATACACGCGTTAGTGAGAGATGAGTTTTCAGGAGGGACTTGAAGGAGGGGAAAGGTTACAGGCTTAAAGAGGCTTCCCAGGCATAAGGTCTGGCACAGGCCTTCTGGTTCATTGCTCTTCGTACCTGCGGCACAAATGCATACAGCCTGGAAACCGGAGATGGAGAGCTTTTTTGTCAGATGAAGCAAAGATGTATGTCAGCAAATCACTGTGGCTGTCCTTTTAACAGCAGCTTCTGGCTACTGTTCCACCAGTGCTGTACTGAAATTGCTCCCAGCCTCCGCACCTTGATGGCATTTCCTGAGTATGAGCAGCAAGTACATAAAGGCAAAATAAATGGCATCACGTGAAAAGGGTTAATTGTCCACTCTAGGAAAGACTAATTTTTGGACTCCCAATCACTGCAAATGTTGCAAATTCAGCAGCACATCTGAGCTTTTTTATTGCAATCCCACCTGGGCCAGTGCCTTCAGCAAAAAAACAAACAATCAACCAAACACCCCCAATCTCATATAAGTTTTGTTGGCTGAGTAATTGTTATTTGTTTGGGACAAGAGCAATCATTGCTTGTAATGGAGTGACTGGCTGGTTAATATTACTTTTCTCTTTTTTTCCAATTAGAAGTGTTTGCATGACAAGTAGCATGTTAAGAGTAGGGTATACCAACCAAAGGAGGTAAAGGAAAGGTGAATCTGTACTATTCTTCACAGCACTGAAACAGAAATATCTAAACACAGCTTTTTGTTAAAGGTAAAGCTATGTCATACAGTTTCATAGCTGTAACTAGTCCAAATAATGGAACTAAATCTTCTACTGCTGTCTCTGCCACCATCATTTTAGGTAGTTTCTTTTAAATAACCCCATCTCCTTTCTTCCCTCAACACTTAGTGCAGCTTATGAATACACTCAAAGACTGGAAGAGCAGAGAAAATTCACTCAGAAAGCATAACTGTCCTCTTAATAGAAGCCATGAAGTAAGGACACTATGTGTTTCAGAGAGGGCGAGTTTAATATCCTACACTTTAATTTCCCTGCTCCAGAATTCAGTTTCCAAAGATTACACCCAAATAATTGGCAGTTCCCTGGATTTTTGTATGTGTATTAATGTAAAAAAAAAGCGAAGTTAAATAAATACTCAAACTCTATTTGATCCAGTTTTTGGTTCATTGATGAGACATTTATGATCTCACCAGTACTTATGTTCTGGAATGTTGTGTTCTGTTTTCATCTGCTAACTTGATTAGACCTCCTGTCCTGACTAGGAGACACTGGAGCTTGGGGTTTAGGTGATGAAATGATGATGGTGTCTGTAGAGTTCAGGTCGATGCATTTTTAGAAAAAAAAATCTCCTGCTGTGCTTAAAACGAGAAAGCTCGAAGCTGTTGGAAAAAAGTGGTTTGTTTTCAGTTTCGTTTTTCCAAATTATCAAAAGATATCATGTTTCTCTTTTGGCAGAAACATGATGTAGGAATGACAGAACTTTGTCAATTAAAGAATATTTTTTTAATACAGTAATTTTATGAATAATTTGCAACTGTTTTGGGAAAAAACTTAAGAAAGAAAACTCGTAAGTTTTTTTATTAAAACCATTTAAAGTTATCATGGGAATTGAGACACTTTGGGAAATGCTTAATAATAGTATATTAAATGCATATTAATAATACCTTGAATACTTATTAGTAATCATTCTAGACAACACTAGGGTGGAGGCCAGGTAGTTTCAATATCCTCCATATTTGAATACTGCCATGAAGGTAGAAGAATGAGCTCTTAATACATGGAACTTTATGGAGAAAGGCAATTTTCCAAAATATGAATACAAATCACATTTTGACAACTGGCAACTGAGCAATACAGGCTGTATCAGTAATATGCAACAGTAATCTGGGAAAAATGTATTAGGCTTTAAATTACCAATTCTTGTCAAGGCCCTGTAAGTTTTCTACTAAAACAAAAATAGCACTCTTGCATTTTAGATAGTGAATATCAATTTACTTACTTTTACTTGGTTGTTTTTCAAAAGTTTAGGATAAAATTAATATCCATGCAGTCATTTGATTTCAAAACTTTATTATAGGCATATAACTATTTAACATTAAATTAAATGGGATTATTTTGGGAGTACAAATTATTGCATGTGGGGTCAGGAGCAAGGGAATCTGAATCTGAACTCTGCTTCTGGAGTTAGAAGTCAAGAAGAAAATGGTATCAGGAGTTTTAATACAAAGCATTAATGCCTCAATAGTTTTTAAAACTGCAAATGCAATTTTTAATTCTTGGATGGACTTTGCATGTTATGTTAAAGCAATTTACCCCCACGCACCATGCTCTTTATTGTCACTTGATGCATCCTTATTACTTCTCCAGGTATTAAAGGGGTATGATATGTTTTCATTTCATTAATCTCCTCTCAGGGGGCAGTGATGAGTTCGGTGATGAGTCTCTACTCTCAAGACTGAAAATTCTTTTCAATTAAAAATCATCTCTGCAGATGGTACTGGCATTAGCAGCAGCCCATTCTGTCTACAACAACAAATATTGAGATATTTCAGGAATTACCCTATAAATCACTGGACATGGTATGATCTCTAGGATTAAAAAAAAAGGCTTCCAGAAGTTAAGATGATGAGAATCTGGGACATATGGTTTATTGTCTCTTCAATGTATCAGTTTCATTACTGTGTCTGGACAATTTAATTGCATGTTAAGGTAAAACATAGTGAAAAATTTAACAAAGCTATTAACTGCAAATACGTTATCCAAAACATTAGGATCACAAAGGTGATAATAGAAATGGTTAAAACTCAGGGAAAATGCTCTGTTAAAGGGGATTAAAGAGACTGTTTATTGAATAGGATGGATTTCTTCCAACCCCCTATGTGCAGAAACCATGCAATGCGTGAATAATTCATCCAGAAATTCTATCGTGAAGTTGTATCAGTTTCCACAGTAAAACCTGGCTGTGGAGGAGGAAAATACATCAACATCTGTGACAGGCCCTATGAAGAGACAGTTGCAAAGCCTTTCAGGCACCAGGAGCAAACCAAAATATAATAAATTCACCGAGTGTCAAATTTGTGTCGGCTGAATAATGACACCATATGTCTGGGTTGCTGTGTCACTGCAGGCTGCCCCAGAAAAGCAGCCCCCACACCTCCCGTTCTCGCCAACCCCTTCCCTAACTCCCCGCCCCCCT
>NW_009917733.1:88844-89537 GCF_000696875.1 Nestor notabilis | reverse complement strand
CAGGAGCTGGGCTGTCAGCCGCGTCTCTCCAGCCTCCCCATGGAGGGCGCCAGGAAAGGCTGCGTGGGGCCGGGAGCTGCCTGAGGAAGCCCCCCCTGGGCCGCACCTTGGCCAGGACCCCCGAGCGACTCGGCACATCGCTTACTATCTCGTTTTCTCCGAAATCCCTCATCTCCTGGGGCTGCTCTGAGCGCAGATCATCAAGACCTAAAGGGGCGAGGTACTGGAGAAGGGTTTTGGACTGTGTAGGGGTGAGAGAGGAAATGCACCGCTCTGCCGAGAGCCGGATTTGTGAGAGCAGAGCCTGGCCTCAAAGAGCACACAGCTAAAAATAAAAAGACTGCGCAGGTCTCGTTTCAGTGAGCACTAACCACTTCCAGACAAAGATGAGGGCCTTCCGGAGGGAACCGTGACCACCTGACAAAGGCAGCTTTGTTAAACCCCAGCTCGAGGGAGCTCGCTGGAAAAGCTACACATACACTTCACTCACGCGCAGCTTGTATCTTTGGGACTGTGCCGATCCACGTGTTGGTCTGGCAGGTTTGTGTGTACGAAACACGTGGTGGGGTTCCTCAGTGCTGGATGTTATGGATTAGGCACAACAAACACAGCATGAGCCCTTGCATCGCTCCAGCACCCTCCTGAGTGTTTCCGCCTGGAACCAACCCCAGCCCCTCCTCGAGGATCTCTGTG